>NC_091986.1:42763791-42989219 GCF_044704955.1 Pristiophorus japonicus | reverse complement strand
TCTCTCTCTCTCCCCGAAGTCTCACTCTCTCTCCCACTGCCCCCAGTCGCTCAATCACTCTCCCTCAGCGACGCTCTCTCTCGCCCCCCAGCCTCTCTCTCGCTGTTTCCCCAGTCTCTCTCTCTTTCTTCCCCAGTCTCTCTCTCTTTCTTCCCCAGTCGTTCTCTCTCTCTCCTCCGTCTCTTTCTCTCGCCCCCAGCCTCGCTCTCTCCCCAACATCTCTCCACCCGCTTCTCTCTTTCTTGCCCACAGTCTCTCTCTCGCTCGCTCCCCACCATTCCCACTCTCTCTCTCCTAGTCTCTCTCTCTCTCTTGCTTTCTTCCCACAGTGTCGCTCTCTCTCCCCAGCCAGGCTCTCTCTCCCCAGCCTCTCTCTCTCTCCCCCGCCCCCGTCTCTCGATCTCTCTCCCCCCAGTCCCTCTCTCTCACTCTCTCCCCCCAGTCTCTTTCTATATCTCTCTCCACCCAGACAGTCTCTCTCACCCCCAGACAGTCTCTCTTTCCCTTCCCCCAGTCTCTTTCTCTCTCCAGAGTCTCTCTCTCTCTCCCCCCAGTCTCTCCCAATCTCTCTCTCTCCCCCAGCCACGCTCTCTCTCTCTCCAACAGCCTTTCGCATGCTCTCTTTCCCCCAGCCTCTCTCTCGCTCTCTCCCCCCAGTCTCTCTCTCTCCCGAGTCTCTCTCACCCCCCAATCTCTTTCTATCTCTCTCTCCCCCTCTCTGCGCAGTCCCACTCTCTGTCCACCAGCTTCAAGCTCTCTCTCTCCACAGTGTCTCTCTCTTTCCCCAGTCTCTCTCTCTCTCCCCCTCTCCCAGCAGTCTCTCTCCCTCCCCGCAGTCTCTCCCCCCCCCCAGCGTCGTTCTCTCCCCCGCAACCTCTCACTCACTTTCCCCAGCCTCTCTCTCACTGTCTCCCCCAGTCTCTCTTTCACTCCCCAGTCTCTCTCTCTCTCCGCTGTCCCACTCTCTCTCCCCCGAGTCAGTCTCTCTCGCCCCCAGACTCTCTTTCCTTCCCCCAAGTCTCTCTCTCTCTCCCGAGTCTCTCTCACCCCCCAGTCTCTTTCTATCTCTCTCTCTCCCCCTCTCTGCGCAGTCCCACTCTCTCTCCCCCAGCCTCTCGTTCTCTCTCTCCCACAGTATCGCTCTCTCTCTCCAGCCTCTCTCTCTCTCCCCCCCGTCTCTCGATCTCTCACTCTCTCCCCCCACTCTCTTTCTATCTCTCTCTCCCCTCAGTCTCTCTCTCCACAAAGACAGTCTCTCTCACCCCCAGACAGTCTCTCTTTCCCTTCCTCCAGTCTCTTTCTTTCTCCAGAGTCACTCTCTCTCTCCCCCCAGTCTCTCCAAACCTCTCTCTCTCCCCCAGCCACGCTCTCTCTCTCTCCCCAGCCAGGCTCTCTCTCCCCCCCCACCGTCTCTCCCCCCAGTCTCTCTCTCTCACTCTCTCCCCCCAGTCTCTTTCTATCTCTCTCTCCCCTCAGTCTCTCTCTCCACCCAGACAGTCTCTCTCACCCCCAGTCTCTCTTTCCCTTCCTCCAGTCTCTTTCTTTCCCCAGAGTCTCTCTCTCTCTCTCCCCCCAGTCTCTCCCAATCTCTCTCTCTCCCCCAGCCACGCTCTCTCTCTCTCCCCAGCCCCCCCCTCTCTCTCCCCAGTCTCTCGCTCTCTCTCCAACAGCCTTTCGCATGCTCTCTCTCCCCCAGTTTCTCTCTCGCTCTCTCCCCAAGTCTCTCTCTCACTTTCTCCCCCAGTCTTGCTCTCTCCCCCCAGTCTCTCTCTCCTCCCAGCCTCTCTCTCTCTCTCTCCCCAGCCCCTCTCTCTCTCACCCCAGCTTCTCTCTCCCTCCCCCTAGGCCCTCTCTCTCCCCAGCCCCTCTCTCTCTCTCTCTCCCCCAGCCCCCCTCTCTCTCTCTCTCTCTCCCCCAGCCCCCCTCTCTCTCCCCCCCAGCCCCTCTATCCCTCTCTCCCCCAGTCTCTCCACAGTCTCTCTCTCTCTCCCTCTCTCTTCCCCCAGTCTCCCTCTCTCTCTCTTTCCCCAGTCTCTCTCTCTCTTCCCCCAGTCTCTCTCTCTCTCTCCTCCCAGTCTCTCTCTCTCCCCAATCCCCCTCTCTCTCCCCTTAGTCACCCTCTCTCTCCCCCAGCGTCGCTCTCTCTCTCCCCCAACCTCTCGCTCACTTTCCCCAGCCTCCCTCTCACTGTATCCCCCAGTCTCTCTCTCTCTCTCCCCAGTCTCGCTCTCTTCCCCCAGTTTCTCTCTCGCTCTCACCCCCAGCCTCTCTCCCTCTCTCCAGTCTCTCTCTCTCTCTCTCTTCCCCCCAGTCGTGCTTTCTCTTTCCCCCACCGTCGCGCTCTCTCCCCAGCCTCACTCTTTCTCTCCCCCCAGTCTCTCTTTCTCTCTCTCCCCCCAGTCTCTCTTTCTCTCTCTCCCCCCAGTCTCTCTTTCTCTCTCTCCCCCTCAGTCTCTCTCTCTCTCTCCCCAGTCTCTCATTCCCCCGAGTCTCTCTCTCGCTTTCTCCCCCCAGTCTTTCTCTATCTCTCTCGCACCCCTCAGTCTCTCTCTCTCTCTCTCTCCCACCTCCCCAGTCTCTCTCTCTCCCCCCTCCCCAGACTCTCTCTCTCCCAGTCTCTCACTCTCTCTACCCAGCCTCTCTCTCTCGCTCTCTTCCCCCAATCTCTCTCCTCCAGTCTCTCTCTCTTCTCCAGTCTCTCTCTCTTCCCCCGTCTTTCTTTCTCACCCCCAGTCTCTCTCTCGCCCGCTCCCCACCATTCCCTCTCTCTCGCTCACTCCCCCATTCTCTCTCTCTCCCTCAGCCTCTCTCTCCCTCTCCCTAGCCCCTCTCTCTCTCTCTCCCCAGTCTCTCTCTCTCGCTTTCTTCCCCCAGTCTCTCTCTCTTTCTCTCTTCCCCAGTCTCTCTCTCTCCCCGAAGTCTCACTCTCTCTCCCACTGCCCCCAGTCGCTCAATCACTCTCCCTCAGCGACGCTCTCTCTCGCCCCCCAGCCTCTCTCTCGCTGTTTCCCCAGTCTCTCTCTCTTTCTTCCCCAGTCTTTCTCTCTTTCTTCCCCAGTCGTTCTCTCTCTCTCCTCCGTCTCTCTTTCTCTGTCTCGCCCCCAGCCTCGCTCTCTCCCCAACATCTCTCAACCCGCTTCTCTCTTTCTTGCCCACAGTCTCTCTCTCGCTCGCTCCCCACCATTCCCACTCTCTCTCCCCCAGTCTCTCTCTCTCTCTTGCTTTCTTCCCACAGTGTCGCTCTCTCTCCCCAGCCAGGCTCTCTCTCCCCAGCCTCTCTCTCTCTCTCTCCCCCGCCCCCGTCTCTCAATCTCTCTCCCCTCAGTCCCTCTCTCTCACTCTCTCGCCCCAGTCTCTTTCTATATCTCTCTCCACCCAGACAGTCTCTCTCACCCCCAGACAGTCTCTCTTTCCCTTCCCCCAGTCTCTTTCTCTCTCCAGAGTCTCTCTCTCTCTCCCCCCAGTCTCTCCCAATCTCTCTCACTCCCCCAACCACGCTCTCTCTCTCTCTCTCCCCAACCTCTCGCTCTCTCTCTCGAACAGCCTTTCGCATGCTCTCTTTCCCCCAGCCTCTCTCTCGCTCTCTCCCCCCAGTCTCTCTCTCGCTCCTCCAGTTTCTCTCTCTCTCCCCCCAGTCTCTCTTTCTCTCTCTCCCCAGTCTCTCTTTCTCTCTCTCCCCCCAGTCTCTCTTTCTCTCTCTCCCCCCAGTCTCTCTCTCTCTCTCCCGCCAGTCTCTCTCTCTCTCTCCCGCCAGTCTCTCTCTCTCTCTCCCGCCAGTCTCTCTCTCTCTCTCTCCCCAGTCTCTCACTCCCCCGAGTCTCTCTCTCGCTTTCTCCCCCCAGTCTTTCTCTCTCTCTCTCCCCCCAGTCTCTCTTTCTCTCTCTCCCCAGTCTCTCTTTCTCTCTCGCACCCCTCAGTCTCTCTCTCTCCCCCTCCCCAGTCTCTCTCTCTCCCCTCCCCAGTCTCTCTCTCTTCCCCCTCCCCAGTCTCTCTCTCTCCCAGTCTCTCACTCTCTCTACCCAGCCTCTCTCTCTCGCTCTCTTCCCCAATCTCTCTCTTCCCCAGTCTCTCTCTCACTCGCACTCCCCAGTCTCTCTCTCTCTCCTCCAGTCTCTCTCTCTTCCCTGTCTTTCTTTCTCGCCCCCAGTCTCTCTCGCCCGCTCCCCACCATTCCCTCTCTCTCTCGCTCACTCCCCCATTCTCTCTCTCTCTCCCTCAGCCTCTCTCTCCCTCTCCCTAGCCCCTCTCTCTCTCTCTCCCCAGTCTCTCTCTCTTGCTTTCTTCCCCCAGTCATTCTCTCTTTCTCTCTTCCCCAGTCTCTCTCTCTCTCTCCCCGAAGTCTCACTCTCTCTCCCACTGCCCCCAGTCGCTCAATCACTCTCCCTCAGCGACGCTCTCTCTCGCCCCCCAGCCTCTCTCTCGCTCTGTTTCTCTAGTCTCTCTCTCTTTTTTCCCCAATCTCTCTCTTTCTTCCCCAGTCGTTCTCTCTCTCTCCTCCGTCTCTCTTTCTCTCCCTCTCTCGCCCCCAGCCTCGCTCTCTCCCCAACATCTCTCCACCCGCTTCTCTCTTTCTTGCCCACAGTCTCTCTCTCGCTCGCTCTCCCCCAGTCTCTCTCTCTCTCTTGCTTTCTTCCCACAGTGTCGCTCTCTCTCCCCAGCCACTCTCTCTCTCTCCCCCGCCTCTCGATCTCTCTCCCCCCAATCCCTCTCTCTCACTCTCTCCCCCCAGTCTCTTTCTATATCTCTCTCCACCCAGACAGTCTCTCTCACCCCCAGACAGTCTCTCTTTCCCTTCCCCCAGTCTCTTTCTCGCTCCAGAGTCTCTCCCTCCCCCCAGTCTCTCCCAATCTCTCTCTCCCCCAGCCACGCTCTCGCTCTCTCCCCAACCTCTCGCTCTCTCTCTCTCTCTCCAACAGCCTTTCGCATGCTCTCTTTCCCCCAGCCTCTCTCTCGCTCTCCCCCCCAGTCTCTCTCTCGCTCTCTCCCCGTCTCTCTCTCTCCTCCAGTTTCTCTCTCTCTCTCTCCCCCAGTGTCTTTCTCTCTCCCCCAGTCTCTCTTTCTCTCTCTCCCCCCAGTCTCTCTTTCTCTCTCTCTCTCTCCCCCCAGTCTCTCTCTCTCTCTCCCCCCAGTCTCTCTCTCCCCCCGTCTCTCTCTCGCTTTCTCCCCCCAGTCTTTCTCTCTCTCTCCCCCCCCAGTCTCTCTCTATCTCTCCTCCAGTCGTTCTCTCTCTCTCCTCCAGTTTCTCTCTCTCTCTCTCCCCCCAGTCTCTCTCTCGCTTTCTCCCCCCAGTCTTTCTCTATCTCTCTCGCTCTCCTCAGTCTCTCTCTCTCCCCCCTCCCCAGTTTCTCTCTCTCCCCCCTCCCCAGACTCTCTCTCTCCGTCTCTCACTCTCTCTACCCAGCCTCTCTCTCGCTCTCTTCCCCAGTCTCTCTCTCACTCCCCAGTCTCTCTCTCTCTCCTCCAGTCTCTCTCTCTCTCTCCTCCAGTCTCTCTTTCTTGCCCCCAGTCTCTCTCTCGCCCGCTCCCCACCATTCCCTCTCTCTCTCGCTCACTCCCCCATTCTCTCTCCCTCTCCCTAGCCCATCTCTCTCTCTCCCCAGTCTCTCTCTCGCTTTCTTCCCCCAGTCTCTCTCTCCTTCTCTCTTCCCCAGTCTCTCTCTCACTCCCCAGTCTCTCTCTCTCTCCTCCAGTTTCTCTCCCCCGCCCCGTCTCTCCCTCTCTCGCCCCCAGCCTCGATCTCTCCCCAACATCTCTCCACCCGCTTCTCTCTCTCTTGCCCCCAGTCTCTCTCTCGCTCTCTCCCCACCATTCCCTCTCTCTCTCCCCCAGTCTCTCTTTCTCTCTCTCGCTTTCTTCCCACAGTCTCTCTCTCTCTCTTCCCCAGTCTCCCACTGTCTCCCCCCAGTCGCTCAATCACTCTACCTCAGTGATGCTCTCTCTCTCTCTCCCCCTCTCCCCAGTCTCGCTCTCTCCCTCTCCCCCCAGTCTCTCTCTCTCTCTTCCCCCTAGTCTCTCGACCCAATCTCTCTCTCTCCGCCCAGTCTCTCACTTCCCCCAGTTTCTCTCTCGCTCTCTCTCCCCAGTCTCTTTCTATCTCTCTCTCCTCTCAGTCTCTCTCTCTCCGCAGTCCCACTCTCTCTCCCCCCCAGTCAGTCTCTCTCTCCGCCAGTCTCTCTTTCCTTCCCCCCAGTCTCTCTCTCTCTCCCGAGTCTCTCTCACCCCCCAGTCTCTTTCTCTCTCTCTCCCCCTCTCTGCGCAGTCCCACTCTCTCTCCCCCAGCCTCTCGCTCTCTCTCGCTCCCAGTGTCGCTCTCTCTCCCCAGCCAGGCTCTCTCTCCCAGCCTCTCTCTCTCTCCCCCCCCGTCTCTCGATCTCTCTCCCCCCAGTCTCTCTCTCTCACTCTCTCCCCCCAGTCTCTTTCTATCTCTCACTCCCTCAGTCTCTCTCTCCACCCAGACAGTCTCTCTCACCCCCAGACAGTCTCTCTTTCCCTTCCCCCAGTCTCTTTCTCTCTCCAGAGTCTCTCTCTCTCTCCCCCCAGTCTCTCCCAATCTCTCTCCCCCAGCCACGCTCTCTCTCTCTCGCCAGCCCCTCTCTCTCTTTCCAACAGCCTTTCGCATGCTCTCTTTCTCCCAGCCTCTCTCTTGCTCTCTCCCCCCAGTCTCTCTCTCGCTCTCTCCCCAGTCTCTCTCTCTCTCCTCCAGTCGTTCTCTCTCTCTCCTCCAGTTTCTCTCTCTTTCTCTCCCCCCAGTCTCTCCCTCTCTCCCCCCGCCTCTCTCCCCCAGCTTCTCTCTTTCTCGCCCCCAGTCTCTCTCTCGCTCACTCCCCACCATACCCTCTCTCTCTCACTCCTCCATTCTCTCTCTCTACCTCAGCCTCTCTCTCCCACCCCCTAGCTCCTCTCTTTCTCCACCCAGCACCTCTCTCTCTCTCCCAGTCTCTCTCTCTCGCTTTCTTCCCCCAGTCTCTCTCTCTTTCTCTCTTCCCCCAGTCTCTCTCTCACTCTGCCCCCAGTCTCTCAATCACTCTCCCTCAGCGACGCTCTCTCTCCCTCTCTCGCCCCCCAATCTCTCTCTCTTTCTTCCCCAGCCTCTCCCCAGTCTCTCTCTCTCTCCTCCAGTTTCTCTCTCTCCCCCGTCTCTCTTTCTCTCCCCCAAGTCTCTCCCTCGCCCCCAGCCTCGCTCTCTCTCCCCAACATCTCTCCCCCGCCTCTTGCTCGCTCTCTCCCACAGCTTCTCTCTTTCTCACCCCCAATCTCTCTCTCACTCGCTCCCTACCATTCCCTCTCTCTCTCGCTCACTCCCCCTTTCTCTCTCTCTCCCTCAGTCTCTCTCTCCCTCCCCCTGGCCTCTCTCTTTCTCCCCCCAGCCCCTCTCTCTCTCTCTCTCCCCCAGTCTCTCTCTCGCTTTCTTCCCATAGTCTCTCTCTTTCTCTCTGACCCCAGTCTCTCACTCTCTCTTCCCCAGTCTCTCTCTCTCTCTGCCCCCAGTCGCTCACTGTCTCCCCCAGTCGCTCAATCACTCTCCCTCAGTGATGCTCTCTCTCTCTCCCCAGTCTCTCTCTCCCCCGTCTCTCTCTCTCTCTCTCTCCCCCAGTCTCTATACCCAATCTCTCTCTCTCTGTCTCCCCAGCCTCTCGCTCTCTCTCTCCAACAGCTTTTCGCATGCTCTCTCTCCCCCAGCCTCTCTCTCTCTCACCCCAGCCTCTCTCTCTCCCCCAGCCCCTCTCTCTCTCCCCCAGCCCCCTCTCTCTCTCTCTCTCCCCCCAGCCCCTCTATCCCTCTCTCCCCCAGTCTCCCTCTCTCTCTTCCCCCAGTCTCCCCCTCTCTCATCCCCCAGTCTCTCGCCCTCTCTTCCACCAGTCTCCCTCCCTCTCTCTCTCTCTCCCCCCAGCCCCTCTATCCCTCTCTCCCCCAGTCTCTCTCTCTCTCTCTTCCCCCAGTCTCCCTCTCTCTCTTCCCCCAGTCTCCCTCTCTCTCTTCCCCCAGTCTCCCTCTCTCTCTTCCCCCAGTCTCTCTCTCTCTCTTCCCCCAGTCTCTCTCTCTCTCTTCCCCTAGTCTCTCTCTCTCTCTCTCTCTCTTCCCCTAGTCTCTCTCTCTCTCTCTCCCCCAGAGTCACTCTCTCTCCCCCTCTCCACAGTCTCTCTCTCTCTCCCAGCCTCTCGCTCTCTCTGTCCCCAGTGTCTCTCTCTTTCCCCAGTCTCTCTCTCCCCCGCCCTCTCCCAGCAGTCTCTCTCCCTCCCCACAGTCTCGCTCTCTCCCCCCAGTCGCGCACTCACTCTCCCCCAGCGTCGCTCTCTCTCTCTCACTTTCCCCAGCCTCTCACTGTCTCCCCCAGTCTCTCTTTCTCTCCCCAGTCTCTCTCTCTCTCTCCCCCCAGTTTCTCTCTCGCTCTCTCCCCCAGCCTCTCTCCCTCTCTCTCTCCCCCCAGTCGTGCTCTCTCTTTCCCCCACCGTCGCGCTCTCTCCCCAGCCACGCTCTCTCTCCCCAGCCTCGCTCTCTCTCCCCAGCCTCGCTCTCTCTCTCTCCCCCAGTCTCTCTTTCTCTCTCTCCCCCAGTCTCTCTTTCTCTCTCTCCCCCGTCTCTCTTTCTCTCTCTCCCCCCAGTCTCTCTCTCCCCCCAGTCTCTCTTTCTCTCTCTCCCCCCAGTCTCTCTCTCTCTCTCTCTCTCCCCCCAGTCTCTCTCTCTCTCCCCCCAGTCTCTCTTTCTCTCTCTCCCCCCAGTCTCTCTCTCTCTCTCTCTCCCCCCAGTCTCTCTCTCTCTCTCTCCCCAGTCTCTCTCTCGCTTTCTTTCCCCAGTCTTTCTCTATCTCTCCCCCCTCCCCAGTCTCTCTCTCTCTCCCCCCTCCCCAGACTCTCTCTCTCTCAGTCTCTCACTCTCTCTACCCAGCCTCTCTCTCGCTCTCTTCCCCCAATCTCTCTCTTCCCCAGTCTCTCTCTCTCTCCTCCGTCTCTATTTCTCTCCCCCGCCCCGTCTCTCCCTCTCTCTCTCGCCCCCAGCCTCGCTCTCTCTCCCCAACATCTCTCCCCCCCGCTTCTCTCTCCCTCCCCCTAGCCCCTCTCTCTCTTTCTCTCCCCCAGCCCCTCTCTCTCTTCCCCAGTCTCTCGCTCTCTCTTCCCCAGTCTCTCTCTCTCTGCCCCCAGTCTCTCACTGTCTCCCCCCGAGTCTCTCACTGTCTCCCCACAATCGCTCAATCACTCTAGCTCAGTGATGCTCTCTCTCTCCCCAGTCTCTCTCTCTCTCTCTCCAGTCTCTCTCTCTCTCTCCCCCCAGTCTCTCTCTCTCTCTCCCCCCAGTCTCTCTCTCTCTCTCCCCCCCCAGTCTCTCTCTCACCGCCCAGTCTCTCACTTCCCCCAGTTTCTCTCTCGCTCTCTCTCCCCAGACTCTTTCTATCTCTCTCTCTCTCTTCTCAGTCTCTCTCTCTCTCCGCAGTCCCACTCTCTCTCCCCCCAGTCAGTCTCTCTCTCCCCCAGTCTCTCTTTCCTTCCCCCGAGTCTCTCTCACCCCCCAGTCTCTTTCTATCTCTCTCTTCCCCTCTCTGCACAGTCCCACTCTCTCTCCCCCAGCCTCTCGCTCTCTCTCTCCCACAGTGTCGCTCTCTCTCTCCAGCCAGGCTCTTTCACCCCAGCCTCTCTCTCTCTCCACCCCAGTCTCTCGATCTCTCTCCCCCCAGTCTCTCTCTCTCACTCTCTCCCCCCAGTCTCTCTCTCTCACTCTCTCCCCCCCAGTCTCTTTCTATCTCTCTCCCCCCTCAGTCTCTCTCTCTCACCCCCAGACAGTCTCTCTTTCCCTTCCCCCAGTCTCTTTCTCTCTCCAGAGTCTCTCTCTCTCTGCCCCCAGTCTCTCCCAATCTCTCTCTCTCCCCTAGCCACGCTCTCTCTCTCTCTCTCTCCCCAGTGTCTCTCTCTTTCCCCAGTCTCTCTCTCTCTTCCCCCCCTCTCCCAGCAGTCTCTCTCCCTCCCCACAGTCTCTCTCCCCACAGTTGCGCACTCTCTCTCCCCCAGCCTCTCTCTCACTGTCTCCCCAGTCTCTCTTTCTCTCTCCAGTCTCCCTCTCCCTCCCCCAATCTCTCTCTCTCCCCCCAGTTTCTCTATCGCGCTCTCCCCCAGCCTCTCTCCCGCTCTCCAGTCTCTCTCTCTCTCTCTCTCTCCCTCCCCCCAGTCGTGCTCTCTCTTTCCCCCACCGTCGCGCTCTCTCCCCAGCCACGCTCGCTCTCTCTCTCTCCCCCCAGTCTCTCACTCCCCCCAGTCTCTCTCTCGCTTTCTCCCCCCAGTCTTTCTCTCTCTGTCTCTCCCCCCTCCCCAGACACTCTCTCTCTCCCCCCTCTCCAGACACTCTCTCTCTCCCCCAGTCTCTCACTTTCTCTCTCTCTTCCCCGTCTCTCTCTCTACCCAGCCTCTCTCTCGCTCTCTTCCCCAGTCTCTCTCTCTCTCTCCCCAGTCTGTCTCTCTCCTCCAGTCGTTCTCTCTCTCTCCTCCAGTCTCTCTCTCTTCCCCCGTCTCTCTTTCTCTCCCCCCAGTCTCTCCCTCTCTCTCTCGCCCCAGTCTCTCTCTCTCTCCCCCAGCCTCACTCTCTCTCCCCAACATCATTCCCCCCGCCTCTCTCCCCCAGCTTCTCTCTTTCTCGCTCCCCACCATTCCCTCTCTCTCACTCAGCCTCTCTCCCTCCCCCTAGCCCCTCTCTTTCTCCCCAGCCCCTCTCTCTCTCTCTCTCCCCCAGTCTCTCTCTCGCTTTCGTCCCCCAGTCTCTCTCTCTCTCCCCCCAGTCTCTCTCTCTCTCTCTCCCCCTCCCCGCAGTCTCACTCTCTCCCCGCCCCCAGTCTCTCACTCTCTTCCCCCAGTCGCTCAATCACTCTCCCTCAGTGATGCTCTCTCTCTCTCCAGCCTCTCTCTCGCCCCCAGCCCCTCTCTCACTCTCTCCCCAGTCTTTCTCTCTCTCTCTCCCCAGTCTCTCTACCCAATCTTTCTCTCTCCCCCCAGTCTCTCTCTCTCTCTCCCCCAGTCTCTTTCTCTCTCTCTGCCCAGTCTCTCACTTCCCCCAGTTTCTCTCAAGCTCTCTCTCCCCAGTCTCTTTCTATCTCTCTCTCCCCTCAGTCTCTCTCTCTCTGCAGTCCCACTCTCTATCCCCTCAGTCAGTCTCTCTCTCCCCCAGTCAGTCTCTCTCTCCCCCAGTCTCTCTTTCCTTCCCCCCAGTCTCTCTCTCTCTCCCGAGTCTCTCACTCTCTCTCCCCCCAGTCTCGTTCTATCTCTCTCTCTCCTTCTCTGCGCAGTCCCACTCTCTCCCCCAGCCTCTCGCTCTCCAGTCTCTCTCTCTATCCCAGTGTTGCTCTCTCTCCCCAGCCTCTCTCTCTCTCCCTCCAGTCTCTCACTTCCCTCAGTCTCTCTCTCTCTCACTCCCTCCCCTCAGTCTCTCTCTCCCCCCAGTCTCTCTCTCTCTCTCTCTCCCCCCAGTCTCTCCCAATCTCTCTCTCTCCCCCAGCCACGCTCTTTCTCTCTCCCCAGCCCCTCTCTCTCTCTCACCCCCCAGCATCGTAGGTCCCCTGCAGTCAGAATCAGGGGAAGTCATAACGGGGAACAAAGAAATGGCAGACCAATTGAACAAGTACTTTGGTTCGGTATTCACGAAGGAGGACACGAACAACCTTCCGGTTATAAAAGGGGTCGGGGGGTCTAGTAAGGAGGAGGAACTGAGGGAAATCCTTATTAGCCGGGAAATTGTGTTGGGGAAATTGATGGGATTGAAGGCCGATAAATCCCCAGGGCCTGATGGACTGCATCCCAGAGTACTTAAGGAGGTGGCCTTGGAAATAGTGGATGCGTTGACAGTCATTTTCCAACATTCCATTGACTCTGGATCAGTTCCTATGGAGTGGAGGGTAGCCAATGTAACCCCACTTTTTAAAAAAGGAGGGAGAGAGAAAACAGGGAATTATAGACCGGTCAGCCTGACATCGGTAGTGGGTAAAATGATGGAATCAATTATTAAGGATGTCATAGCAGTGCATTTGGAAAGAGGTGACATGATAGGTCCAAGTCAGCATGGATTTGTGAAAGGGAAATCATGCTTGACAAATCTTCTGGAATTTTTTGAGGATGTTTCCAGTAGAGTGGATAAGGGAGAACCAGTTGATGTGGTATATTTGGACTTTCAGAAGGCGTTCGACAAGGTCCCACACAAGAGATTGATGTGCAAAGTTAGAGCACATGGGATTGGGGGCAGTGTACTGACATGGATTGAGAACTGGTTGTCAGACAGGAAGCAAAGAGTAGGAGTAAATGGGTACTTTTCAGAATGGCAGGCAGTGACTAGTGGGGTACCGCAAGGTTCTGTGCTGGGGCCCCAGCTGTTTACACTGTACATTAATGATTTAGATGAGGGGATTAAATGCAGTATCTCCAAATTTGCGGATGACACTAAGTTGGGTGGCAGTGTGAGCTGCGAGGAGGATGCTGTGAGGCTGCAGAGCGACTTGGATAGGTTAGGTGAGTGGGCAAATGCATGGCAGATGAAGTATAATGTGGATAAATGTGAGGTTATCCACTTTGGTGGTAAAAACAGAGAGACAGACTATTATCTGAATGGTGACAGATTAGGAAAAGGGGAGGTGCAAAGAGACCTGGGTGTCATGGTACATCAGTCATTGAAGGTTGGCATGCAGGTGCAGCAGGCGGTTAAGAAAGCAAATGGCATGTTGGCCTTCATAGCAAGGGGATTTGAGTACAGGGGCAGGGAGGTGTTGCTACAGTTGTACAGGGCATTGGTGAGGCCACACCTGGAGTATTGTGTACAGTTTTGGTCTCCTAACCTGAGGAAGGACATTCTTGCTATTGAGGGAGTGCAGCGAAGGTTCACCAGACTGATTCCCGGGATGGCGGGACTGACCTATCGAGAAAGACTGGATCAACTGGGCTTGTATTCACTGGAGTTCAGAAGAATGAGAGGGGACCTCATAGAAACATTTAAAATTCTGACGGGGTTAGACAGGTTAGATGCAGGAAGAATGTTCCCAATGTTGGGGAAGTCCAGAACCAGAGGTCACAGTCTAAGGATAAGGGGTAAGCCATTTAGGACCGAGATGCGGAGGAACTTCTTCACCCAGAGAGTGGTGAACCTGTGGAATTCTCTACCACAGAAAGTTGTTGAGGCCAATTCACTAAATATATTCAAAAAGGAGTTAGATGAGGTCCTTACTACTAGGGGGATCAAGGGGTATGGCGAGAAAGCAGGAATGGGGTACTGAAGTTGAATGTTCAGCCATGAACTCATTGAATGGCGGTGCAGGCTAGAAGGGCCGAATGGCCTACTCCTGCACCTATTTTCTATGTTTCTATGTTTCTATGTTTCTATCTCTCTTGCTCTCCCCCAGCCCCTCTATCTCTCTCTCCCCCAGTCTCTCTCTCTCTCTCTCGCTTTCCTTCCCCAGTCTCTCTCTCTCTCCCCAGTCTCTCTCTGTCTCTCTCCCCCAGTCTCTCACTTCCCCCAGTTTCTCTCTCTCTCTCTCTTCCCTCAGTCCCACTCTCTATCCCCTCAGTCAGTCTCTCTCTCCCCCGTCAGTCAGTCTCTCTCTCCCGAGTCTCTTTATCTCTCTCCCCCCAGTCTCTTTCTATCACCTCTCTCTCCCTCTCTGCGCAGTCCCACTCTCTCTCCCCCAGCCTCTTACTCTCTCTCTCCCCAGTCTCTCTCTCTCTCTCTCCCCCAGTGTCTCTCTCTTTCCCTCCCCCAGTCTCTCCCTCCCCCAGTCTCTATCTCTCCCTCCCGCAGTCTATCTCCCTCCCTCCCGCGTCTATCTCCCTCCCTTCCCAGTCTATCTCCCTCCCTCCCCAGTCTCTCTCTCCCTCCCCGCAGTCTCTCTCATCCTATCTGCAGTCTCTCTCATCCTATCCGCAGTCTCTATCTCTCCCTCCCCCAGTCTCTCTCACCCTCTTCCCCAGTCTCTCTCCCTACCTCCCTCAGTCTTTCTCCCTCCCTCCCTCAGTCTCTCTTCCTCCCTCCCTCAGTCTCCCTCCCTCCCTCACTCCCTCAGTCTCTCTCCCTCCCTCAGTCTCTCTTCCTCCCTCCCTTCCTCAGTCTCTCTCCCTCCCTCCCTTCCTCAGTCTCTGTATCTCCCTCCCCAGTCTCTCTCATCCTATCCCCTAGTCTCTCTCTCTCTCTCTCTCTCTACCTCTCCCCACCCCAGTCTCTCACTCCGCTCCCCACCCCAGTCTCTCTCTTCCCCCAGTCTCTTCCTCTTTCACCTTTCCTCCCTGAGGCTCAGGTCTGTAGCGGGTTCCAGTATGCAAGCGCTGAGATGGTTCCAGTGCCCAAGCGCCGAAGTCCGCTTCTGCGGGACTAAAGAACGAGCCTGTGGGACATGATTGAAAAGAGCACCTGCACGCTGGAGCCTGCTCCAGAGGGACTGCGCGGCCTGCAACACCTGATGTGCAGCAGCCTTGAGGTAACTGGGTGGATGCGCAGCCAAAGGGGAACAGTGATCGGTCTGATGAGTCACGAAATTGGTGCACCTCAGGAGCTGACGACTGCTGGATGGACCGCAGCCTAATCTGATCCATCGTTAACATCAACATAGCCCCAAAGCGGAGGGGGCAGCAGAAGCAGTGCTGCAAAAAAGTCAATGCCGGGCACTTAAAAACCCAGCTAAGAGAGCCCTATACAATCAGCGCTTCACAGCTAACCTGGCGTGCCTTGATGATCCCGAGACACAGAATGCCCACACCGCTTGGTCTGCCCTCCAGACCTCCATAACCAGTGCCTGCAAAGAGACGCTCGGTCACTCAACCAGGAAACACCAGGATTGGTTTGATGAGAATGATTAGGAGATCCAAGTGCTAATAGATCGCAAGTGCAGGGCAGTTATGAGCCTTAAACAGCAACTCAACTCAGGAGCAGCAAAGCAGCATTACAGACGGGTCACAGCTGAGGTCCAACAAAAAACCCGGGACCTAAAGAACAGGTGGTGGATGGAGAAAGCACAGGAGATACAGCAGCTGGCCAACAGTCATGATGTGCGAGGATTCTTCATCGCAGTCAAGGCCACCTACGGGCCAAATACCCAAGGCCCCACCCCACTGCTGGCCAAGAATGGGGAAACACTCATCAAGGACACCGAGGCAGTCAGGGCCCGCTGGAAGGAGCACTTTGAAGATCTCCTCAATTGAGACTCTGCCTTTGACTCGAGTGTTCTCGACTCCATCCCGCAGCATGTCACCCACCACCACCTCAGTAAAACCCCAACACTGCACGAGGTAGAAAAAGCCATAAGACAGCTTAAGAACAACAAGGCTACGGGAGCGGATGGAATCCCTGCTGAGGCACTGAAGTATGGCGGAGAGGCGCTGTTGGGGCGAATACATGACCTCATCTATCTCATCTGGAGGGAGGAGTACATGCCGGGAGATGCAGTGATCGTGACCATCTTTAAAAAAGGGACAAGTCCGACTGCGGCAACTATAGGGGAATCTTCCTGTTATCAGCCACTGGGAAAGTCGTTGCTAGAGTCCTCCTCAACCATCTTCTCTCTGTGGCTGAGGAGCTCCTTCCGGAGTCACAGTGCGGATTTCGTCCCCTACGTGTCACAAAGGACATGATTTTTGCAGCGTGACAGCTACAGGAAAAATGCAGGGAACAGCACCAACCCATAGATATGGCGTTCTTCGACGTTACAAAGGCCTTTGACATTATTAACTGCGAGGGTCTATGGAGCGTCCTCCTCCGTTTCCGATGCCCCCAAAGGTTCGTCACCAACCTCCGCCTGCTCCACGACGACATGCAGGCCGTGATCCTTACCAACGGATCCACTACAAATCCAATCCACGTCCGGACCGAGGTCAAACAGGGCTGCATCATCGCCCCAACCCTCTTCCTCGCTGCCATGCCCCACCTCACAGTCAACAAGCTACCCGTTGGAATGGAACTAAACTACAGAACCAGTGGCAACCTGTTCAAAATTCGCCATCTCCTGGCCAGGTCCAAGACCAGCCCAAACTCTGTCGTCAATCTACAGTACACGGACGACGCCTGTGTCTGCGCACATACAGAGGCTGAACTCCAGGACATAGTCGACGAATTTACTGAGGCGTACGAAAGCATGGGCCTTATTCTAAACATCCGTAAGACAAAGGTCCTCCACCAACTTGTCCTCGCCGCACAGCACTGCCCCCCAGTCATCAAGATCCACGGCACGGCCCTGGACAACGTGGACCATTTCCCATACCTCGGGAGCCTCTTATCAACAAGAGCAGACATTGACGACGAGATTCAACACCGCCTCCAGAACGTCAGTGCAGCCTTCAGCCGCCTGAGGAAAAGAGTGTTTGAAGACCAGGCCCTCAAAACTGCCACCAAGCTCATAGTCTACAGGGCTGTAGTAATACCCGCCCTTCTGTAAGGCTCTGAGACATGGACCATGTACAGTAGACACCTCAAGTTGCTGGAGAAATACCACCAAGGATGCCTCTGCAAGATCTTACAAATCCCCTGGGAGGACAGACGCAGCAACATTAGCGTCCTCGACCAGGCCAACATCCCCAGCATTGAAGCACTGACCACACTTGATCAGCCACATCGTTTGCATGCCAGACACGAGACTCCCAAAGCAAGCGCTCTCCTCGGAACTCCTTCATGGCAAACGAGCCAAAGATGGGCAGAGGAAATGTTACAGGGGCACCCTCAAAGCCTCCCTGAAAAAGTGCAACATCCGCACTGACACCTGGGAGTCCCTGGTTAAAGACCACCCTAAATGGAGGAAATGCATCCGGGAGGGCGCTGAGCACCTTGACTCTCATCGGCGAGAGCATGCAGCGGAAAGAGCGTGCGGCAAAGCAGTGCCACCCACCCTTTCCATCAACGACTATCTGTCCCACCTGGGACAGGGACTATGATTCTCGTATTGGACTATATTAAGAGTGGAAGCAAGTCTTCCTCGATTCCGAGGGACTGCTTATGATGATGATGCACCTCGCCTCAATTGACATGATCGAAGCCTAAACTACCAATCATTGAGGCCTAATAAATGGTACTCACACCCCAACTGCGAAAAATGTACAAATAGTGGATATCAGGGAGGAAAATAGCACTGCAGTCAGAGGGTGGAGCAACAGGAGCTCCCCTCAAGAAGGACAACATTGAAGACGATGTAGCAGCCTTGAATGCAACGGACTAATTGCGTGGTAGAACTCAAAGACCACTCTTTACTTCAGAAAGGTTGTGTGAACTTGTGCCAACCATTTAAATAAAGTTGTTTCGCCTTAAAATGACTTGTTCATGTAGTACTTTTCCAAAGTTATGGAGTATAGTTCAGCAACCCTTTGGACTAGTGTTAGATTGTATAGACAACCCGTACAAGCTTAATGTTGGCAACACTGAAGGCATCCTGCTTAGCTCTGCCCAGAACCTATGGGCTTCTGGCACCAACTCGACCAACGTTCCTGGTGGCTCATTTATGCTGAACCCAGTAGGACGTAACTTCAGCATTCTGTTTAACTCTGAGCTAAGTGTTACATAAGAACATAAAAAATAGGAGCAGGAGTAGGCCATAAGGCCCCTCGAGCCTGCTCCGTCATTTAATATAATCATGGCTGATCCAATCATGGACTCAGGTCAACTTCCCTGCCCGCTCTCCATAACCCTTTATTCCCTTATCGTTTAAGAAACTGTCTATTTCTGTCAAATTTATTCAATGTCCCAGCTTCCACAGCTCTCTGAGGCAATGAGTTCCACAGATCCACAACCCTCAGAGAAGAAATTTCTCCTCATCTCAGTTTTAAATGGGCGGTTCATTATTCTAAGATTATGCCCTCTAGTTCGATTCTCCCCCATCTGTGGAAACATCCTCTTTGCATCCACCTTGTCAAGCCCCCTCATAATCTTATGCGTTTCGATAAGATCACCTCTCATTCTTCTGAGTTCCAATGAGTAGAGGCCCAACCTATTCAACTTTTCCTCATAAGTCAACCCCCTCATCTCTGGAATCAACCTAGTGAACCTTCTCGGAACTGCCTCCAAAGCAAGTATATCCTTTCGTAAATATGGAAACCAAAACTGCGCGCAGTATTGCAGGTGTGGCCTCACCAATACCGTGAACAACTGTAGCAAGACTTCCCTGCTTTTATATTCCATCCTCTTTGCAATAAAGGCCAAGATTTCATTGGCCTTCCTGATCACTTGCTGTACCTGCATACTATCCTTTTGTGTTTCATGCACAAGTACCCCCAGGTCCCGCTGTATTGCAGCAATTTGCAATCTTTCTCCATTTAAATAACAACTTGCTCTTTGATTTATTCTGCCAAAGTGCATGACCTCACACTTTCAAACATTATACTCCATCTGCCAAATTTTTGCCCACTCACTTAGCCTGTCTATGTTCTTTTGCAGATTGTTTGTGTTCTCCTCACACATTGCTTTGCCTCCCATCTTTGTATCATCGGCAAACTTGGCCACATTACACTCAGTCCCTTCTCCAAGTCGCTAATATAGATTTTAAATAGTTGGGGTCCCAGCACTGGTCCCGATGTTGGGGAAGTCCAGAACCAGGGGACACAGTCAAAGGATAAGGGGTAAGCCATTTAGGACTGAGATGAGGAGAAACTTCTTCACTCAGAGAGTTGTTAACCTGTGGAATTCTCTATCGCAGAGAGTTGTTGATGCCAGTTCATTGGATATATTCAAGAGGGAGTTAGATACAGCCCTTACGGCTAAAGTGATCAAGGGGTACGGAGAGAAAGCAGGAAAGGGGTACTGAGGTGAATGATCAGCCATGATCTTATTGATTGGTGGTGCAGGCTCGAAGGGCCGAATGGCCTACTCCTGCACCTATTTTCTATGTTTCTATGTTTCCCTGCAGCACCCCACTGGTTGCCAACCCGAGAATGAACCATTTATCCCTACTCTCTGTTTTCTGTTCGTTAGCCAATCCTCCATCCATGCTAATATAACCCAACCTCATCAACTTTTATCTTGTGCAGTAACCTTTTATGTGGCACCTTGTCAAATGCGTTCTGGAAGTCCACATCCACATCCACTGGTTCCCCTTTATCCACCCTGTTCGTTACATCCTCAAAGAGTTCTAGCAAATTTGTCAAACATGACTTCCCCTTCATAAATCCATGCTGACTCTGCCTGACCGAATTATGCTTTTTCAAATGTCCTGCTACTGCTTCTTTAATAATGGACTTCAACATTTTCCCAACCACAGATGTTAGGCTAACTGGTCTATAGTTTCCTGTTTTTTTGTCTGCCTCCTTTTTTTAAATGGATGTACTACCCAACATCCATTTTATCGCAAAGGCTGCCTTCTTCCCATCTCAGGTATATTCCCTACCTCATCCACTTTGCCAATGATCATGTGGACGATTCATTTCTCAAATGCTCTCCTTACCAATCTCCATTCTCTAGCTTCAATTAATTCAGAACTGTATCTTTTCTCGCACAAATACCATCACCCATTACCCTTGTTCTTGACCAAGGCCATTGGCTCCTTTCTTCCACCAAAATTCTCACCTACATTTTCAAATCCCTCTATGGCCTCACCTTACTTTATTTGAGAAATCTTCTCCAGTCATACATTCCAGCCCAAACCCTTTGCTCCTCTGAAACTGATTACTGCTTGTCCTGTGAACTCGACACTTCACCGTTACAGGCCATTTTGCCCTTGCCTTCTGAGATTCTCTTCCAAAACCACTTTGCCAGGCTGAACTGTCCAACCCTTCACAAACCTTCGAAAAACCCGTACACTACAAATATGCCTTTGAGCTCCCACTCTGGGCAATGCCTTACTCACTGACCAGTACACTTCCCTCTGATGATGTGCTGATGCATTTTTCTACCTGAGGAGTACGACATAAAAGGTGGTTGGTGTAAGTTTCACAATCCAGTCCGCGAAAAATGCAAGATCAGATTTATATCACAGTTAGTAGTTTAAAATAATAATTCCATAGTCTATTTTCCCTCCTCTGTCAATTTTCTCTCTTCCTGAGCTACTGACTTAGAGGAAAACACAGAGGGAGTCAAGAGATCAAGGCAGGGAGAGATAGAGGGATGCATGCAAAGAAAATAAAGAGTATAAATGGCAAGCGTTGCAAATTAGCATAATTTAAGGTGGAGCATGGGAGAAGTTCCTTCTCGTGTCCTCTGCGACCTGGCCTTTGACAGAGAAGCAGCATCACAATTGACCCCAATCATGTCGCCAATACAGGAGCAGTAATAGATACTGCAGTCCATCTAGCCCAACCTAAAACCCAAACCCTCTTAATTTTCATATCCGCAAAAACGTCATCAATTTTCTTTCAATTTTTCTTTCATACCATTTGCCTCCCCAGGAGGACCATTCCATCTGTTCACCACTGTTACGTAAAGCATTTAAATTAAAACTGTGTGTGTGCACTTTACAACTTGTGCCAGCCGTGACCCAGTGGGTAGCCCTTTCGCCTCCAGAGGTAGGAACACAAAATCTAGACTGACACTCTCGGGATAGTACAGAGGGAGTGCTGTACTGTTGGAGATGCCGTCTTTCAGTTAGACGTTAAACAGAGGCCCCCGTCTGTCATCTCAGGTGACCATAAAAGATCCCATGGCACTGTTTTGAAGAGGAGCAGGGGAGTTATCCCCGATGTCCTGGCCAATATTTATTCCTCAACCAACTTCACTAAACACTGATGATCTGGTCATTATCACATTGCTGTTAGTGGGAGCTTGCTGTGTGAAAATTGGCTGCCACATTTCCTACATTACAACAGTGACTATACTCCAAAAGTACTTAATTGGCTGTAAAGCATTTTGAGATGCACCAAGGTTGTGAAGGGCGCTGTAGAAATGCAAATTCTCACTGCATTCTGAGTAGTGCACCCGGAAGTGAAGCTGGGGAGATAATCGGGGAGAAGAAGTTGAGCAATTATTTAAGGTGGCAGTAAAGCTGAGCAATGCCACTTTGGTGTACAAGAAAGAGGTTCACCAGTTATACCGGAAAGTGTCAAAAACAATAGGGAGACCAGCACAAAACTGGAGAGAATAACTAACACATACCGATCCATAGTTAAGTAACTGAAATGCAAATGGTTTAGGGAGAGACGATTTAACCACTGTGTCTGTATAACCAACAACAAGTTGCATTTATATCGTGCCTTTAACGTACTAAAAATGTCCCAAGGCGCTTCACAAGAGCGTTATCAAACAAAATTTGACACCGAGCCACATAAGGAGATATTAGGACAGGTAACAAAAAGCTTGGTCAAAGACGTAGGATTTAAGGGGCGTCTTAAAGGAGAGGTAGAGAGGTTTTGGGAGGGAATTCCAGAGCTTGGGGCCGAGGCAGCTGAAGGCACGGCCATCAATGGTGGAGCAATTAAAATCGGGGACGTGCAAGAGGGCAGAATTAGAGGAGCGCAGAGATTTCGGAGGGCTGTAGGGCTGCAGGATGTTAGAGAGATAGGGAGGAGCAAGCCATGGAGGGATGTGAACACAAGTATGAGAATTTTGAAATAGAGGCGTTGCTGAACCAGGAGCCAATGTAGGTCAGCGAGCACAGGGGTTGAAGGGTGAACAGGACTTGGTGCGAGTGAGGACACAAAGTTCCGGACGAGCTCAAGTTTATGGAGGGTGCAAGATGGGAGGCCAGCCAGGAGAGCATTGGAATAATTGAGTTTAGAGATAAAAAGGCATGGATGAAGGATTCAACAGCAGTTATGCTGAGGCAGGAACAGAGACGGGCGATGTTACTGAGGTAGAAGTAAGCGGTTCTGGTGATGGAGGGGAGAAAAATGCAATTGCACTTCAAGTACTGATCACTCGGCTACAATTACTGGTTTAATCCACATTAAATGTTAAAATAGGATAGCATAAAACCAATGAAAGCACAACAACTATATGATGCTCATTAAGTTCCAGCGAAGGGTCAGAAGATCTGAAAATGTAACCTGACCTTCCTCTTTCTACAGCTGCCTCCGGATCTTCAGATTGTTTCCAGCATTTCCTGTTTTTATTTCAGATTTCTAGCAACTGCAATATCTTGCTTTTTAACTATATGAAGCTATGTTTAATATATCATTCTTTAAGAATGTTTTAAGAGGGATCATTAAGTATCGAACTGAAAATGCTATGTTAAACTTGGTTAATTCAGAACCTTGCTTTGATCACTCAGAGTACTGTGCACAGTTCTAGTCTCCATATTATAAAAAGGATATCGAGGCACTTGAGAAGGTGCAAAAAAGATTTACAAAAGGTTACAAGAACTGAGAGATGATAACTATCAGGAAAAACTGAGCAGGTTGGGGCTCTTTTGAGGGATGACCTAATAGAAGCCTTTAAGCTTATGTAAGTTATCGATGTAGATTAGATGTTTCCACTTGTGGGGGAGACCAAAACTAGGGGCCATAAATATAAGATAGTCACTAATAAATCCAATAGGGATTTCAGGGGAACTTCTTTACCCAGAGTGGTGAGAATGGGGAACTTGCTACCACAGGGAGTGGTTGAAGCGAATAGCTTAGATGCATTTAAGGGGAAGCTGGATAAACACATGAGAGAGAGAAAGGAATAGGAGATGTTGCTAGGGTGAGATGAAGACGGGTGGGATGAGGCTTTAGAACATAAATATAGACCTGTTGGGCCGAATGGCTTGTTTCTGTGCTGTAAATTCCATGTAATATCAATATTACAAGTATTACTGAAAGCTCAGGTTATTTTAAAGCAGCATAAGGAGCAACTCACCAAAATAGTTAGCAGAATGTCAGGTTTTATGCTCACTGACAGTTATCAGTTAAAACCGTTAGGTTTCTGTGTGGGTGATGCAAATCATTACCGTATGCAAATTGAAGCTCTGGCTTAAAGGAAAGTGTGGGAGGGGTACTGCACTGGGATGTGATAAGGGACCTGATGGGGAAAGTGGAAAGAGTGAACTCAGACAATAGTGTGAAAGTGCTATGATTTACCTTAAATGTGAAATCATTTTTGAGATGCACTTAGTGGAAAAGTCTACAAGGAGGCGTGAATTGTCTCATAATTAGTTACCCTCCTAAATGATCATCTTACTTATTGGTATTGAAGCATAATTACCTCCATCTCCAGCAATCTTTAAAAAAAAATTTCATTCAAACTCCGTCCATAAAGATAGTCACTAATAAATCCAATAAGGAATTCAGGAGAAACTTCTTTACTCAGAGAGTAGCGAGAATGTGGAACTCGCTCCCACATGGAGTGGTTAAGGCAAAAAACAATAATGCATTGAAGGGTCTGGGTCAAAATCCTGGAACTCCCTCCTGAACAGCACTGTGGGAGTACCTTGACCACATAGATTGAAGAGCTTCATGAAGGCGGCTCACCACCTTCTTGAGGGCGACTAGGGATAGACAATAAATGCCAGCCTTGCCAGCGGTGCCCAATCCCATGAATGAATAATTACATTTTTAAAAAGGGGAGGAAGCTAGATGAGTACACGAGGGAGAAAGCAATAGAAGGATGTGCTGATAGGGTGAGATGAAGTAGGGTGGGAGGAGGCTCGTGTGGAGCATAAACACCTGCGGGGACCAGTTGGGCCGAATGACCTGTTTTGGTGCTGTAAAATTCTATGCAAGTTACCGGCCTGTTTTGGGCTGGTAATTATGACAGGTAGGAATAGAAATGCCATGGTGTGAGGGGTAGACATTAAAAACTGAAACTTGTGCCGTGCACTGTCACAACGATCATTACCTGCCGTCGATGCCTCCTGTTGTTCTGGTTAAGCTGGGCCAGCATGATTTGCTGATCCAGTAGTTCTGTCCTCTGTTGTCTCTGAATGTCCAGGGTTGCACCCATTCCAATAGGAGTCTCATGGGTGGGATCAGCTGATGAGAAGAGAGGTTCGAGGGTAAACGAGGCACATCTGGCTGCCCACTTTGGTACACACAGCAATTGCTGTACCTTCAGCACATTGTAGTGGTAAACAAGTCCAGAAAGCTGCAGGAGAGAAAAAGAAAAACTTGCATTTATATAGCGCCTTTCACAACCACCGGATGTCTCAAAGTGCTTTACAGCCTATGAAGTATTTTTTGAAGTGTAATCACTGTTGTAATGTGGGAAACACGGCAACCAATATGCGAACAGCAAGCTCCCACAAACAGCAATGTGATAATGACCAGATATTCTGTTTTTGTTCTGTTGATTGAGGGATAAATATTGACCAGGATACTGGTGAGATCTCCCCTGTTCTTCTTTGAAATAGTACCATGGGAGCTTTTACGTCCACTTGAGAGAGCAGACGGGGCCTCAGTTTAACGTTCTGGTTTATCATCTGAAAGACGGCACCTCTGACAGTGCAGTGCAGTGCTCCCTCAGTACTGCACTGGAGTGTCAGCCTAAATTTAAATGCTCAAGTCCCTGGAATGCGACTTGAACCCACAAACTTCTGACTCAGAGGCGAGAGTGCTACCCACTGAGCCACAGCTGACACCATCCAAACAAGAAAACTGCACGCATTCAATGTTCATGTAACAGCACATGGCCACAATACATTTGAGGCATAGAACATAACAACCAGGGAGGTTATGCTCGAATTGTATAAAACACTTGTGAGGCGACAGCTAAAACACGAGCTAGGCCACAGCCAAAGCACTGCGTACAATTCTGGTCATCACATTGCGGTAAATTTCTACGGTTCTATGGTACTGCTGTCAGGAACATCCCTAGACTATAAAGTGGCAGACAGTTAGGCCCAGATCTTCACTGGGGTGGGATTTCCAATCCGGGAGGAGGGTAGTAATTGTGGTTGGAAAGTCCGCGTTTCCCTGAATGCTATGTAGTTTGGCACGTGGTTGTTTTTCCAACAGGTTCTCCGCCCGGAAGCCAGCCTGATTGACAGGGTTGGCTTCCTGTCGGGCGGAGAACGCTGCAGAAGAGGCTGCAACCCAGGGGCAGGTAGATTTCCTGCTGCTGGGGTCGGGATCGCGAGGGGGAGGTAGGGGGGGGGGGGGGGTGAGGGTTGCTACAGCGCGGCTAGGAGGGTCTGGAATGAGCATGGGGAGTCTGAGATAGGTTGAGGGCAGGGATGGGGGTTCTGTGATAGCGGGCGGCTCCGATCTCGATGGGAGTCCAGGCATGGCAGGGGGGCTGAAGCAGGTTAGCTTGTGGTTGCTGGGAGGAAGCATGCCTGCTCCTTCTGGGCCACAAAGGCACTTACCTCTTCCATGCAGCAGCCATCGCCTCCTTTTAGCTGCCAGTTTTCCCCGAGGCCCAGAAAAGCCGACCGGTCGGGGTTAAACCTGGAGAGTTAAACCCTCAGAGGCGCACACCCATAAAAATATTTAAAGGAGCACCCCGCCTCCTGGGAGCGGGTTTGTTGCCCGCTCCCTGTCCTGCCTCCGTTAAAATAGGAAATGGACGGATTCGAATTTCAGATTTTAAAATTGCTACATCCCATTCGACCCAAACCCATCCGATTTTGGGGGTTATATACTTAATATACTTGTTTGTAGATTTACAACCCCTCAATACTTGCTTTAATAGGAAACAGACAATTGAAGTTTTAAAAAATTTGTTCCAGGATGTGGGCGTCGTTGGCAAGGCCAGCATTTATTGCCCATCTCTATGCCATTATGTTTTACTTTTTTCTCCTCCTTTGCTGTACGAATTCTCCAGAGTTATTACAAAATTATAAGAAATTAAAAATACTTATTTTTTTCTTAACTTTGTTGTAGAACTCTTTTATAAAAGAACAAGTCTTAATGCAATAAAAAAATTAATCATGACTAGCAACTTGTGCAATTATATTTTGTAATTTTCATGTGCCCCCTAGCTCCATACAGGTGAGCCAGCAGTAAATGGCTCAGTTCCAAGCCTTTACCTGTACTGCTCTAGCAGGTAACCAGGCTGTTCCTGAAAACCATGGATTTGTTCTATCGTTTGGCATTTGTGTCAGCTGTGACTCAGTGGGTAGTACTCTCGCCTTTGAGTCAGAAGGTTGTGGGTTCAAGTCCCACTCCAGAGACTTGAGCACAACAATCTAGGCTGATATTCCCAGTGCAGGGCTGAGGGAGTACTGCACTGTTGGAGGTGCTGTCTTTTGGGTGAGACGTTAAACCGAGGCCACATCTGCCCCCTCAGGTGGACGTAAAAGATTCCATGGCACCATTTCGAAGAAGAGCAGGGGAGTTCTCCCCGGTGTCCTGGGCCAATATTTATCCCTCAATCAACATCACTAAAACAGATTTTCTGGTCATTATCACATTGCTGTTTGTGGGAGCTTGCTGTATGCAAATTGGCTGCCACGTTTCCTACATTACACCAATGACTACACTTTAAAAGTACTTTATTGGCTGTAAAGCACTTTGGGACGTCCAGTGGTTGTGAAAGGTGCTATATAAATGCAAGTCATTCTTTTTTCTTGCATTTTACTTTTCAGCCTCCTCATATTACGACAGATTTCAGTAATAAATGGAACGGGGGGAGGGAACATAAGAAATAGGAGCAGGAGTAGGCGACATGGCCCCTCGAGCCTGCTCCGCCATTTAATACGATCATGGCTGATCTGATCAGGGATTCAGGTTCAGGTTCACTTCCCTGCCCGCTCCCCATAACCCCCTTTTTCCTGAACGGCTAAGAAACTGTCTATCTCTATCTTAAATTTATTCAATGACCCAGCCTCCACAGCTCTCTGTGGCAGCGAATTCCACAGATTAACAACCCTGAGAGAAGAAATTTCTCCTCATCTCAGTTTTAAATCGGCGGCCTCTTATTCTAAGATTATGTCCTCTAGTTCTAGTCTCCCCTATCAGTGGAAACATCCTCTCCGCATCCACCTTGTCAAGCCCCCACATAATCTTATACGTTTTGATAAGATCACTTCTCATTTTTTTGAATTCCAATGAGTAGAGGCCCAACCTACTCAATCTTTCCTCATCTCCGGAATCAACCTAGTGAACCTTCTCTGAACTGCCTCCAAAGCAACTGTATCCTTTCTTAAATATGGAAACCAAAACTGTACACAGTATTCCAGGTGTGGCCTCACCAATACCCTGTATAAAAGTAGCAAGACTTCCCTGCTTTTATACTCCATCCGCTTTGCAATAAAGGTCAAGATTCCATTGGCCTTCCTGATCACTTGCTGTACCTGCACACTAACCTTTTATATTTCATGCACCAGGACCCCCAGGTCCTGCTGCACTGCAGCACTTTGCAATTTTTCTCCATTTAAATAATAACTTGTTCTTCAATTTTTTTCTGCCAAAGTGCATAACCTCACACTTTCCAACATCATACTCCATCTGCCAAATTTTTGCCCACTCACTTAGCCTTTCTATGTCCTTTTGCAGATTTTCTATGTCCTCCTCACGCATTGCTTTTCCTCCCATCTTTGTATCGTCAGCAAACTTGGCTACATTACACTCGATCTCTTCATCCAAGTCGTTAATATAGATTGTAAATAGTTGGCGTCCCAGCACTGATCTCTGCGGCACCCCAATAGTTAGTAGTTGCCAACTCGAGAATGAACCATTTATCACGACTCTCTGTTTTCTGGTAGTTAGCCAATCCTCTTTCCATGCTAATATATTACTCCCAACCCAGTGAACTTTTCTATTGTGCAGTAATCTTTTATGTGGCACCTTGTCAAATGCCCTCTGGAAGTTCAAATACACCACATCCACTGGTTCCCCTTGGGGCTGGCATCAAACAGGAAATTAGGGACGCATACAATAAGGGTACAGCAGTTATCATGGGTGACTTTAATCTACACATAAATTGGGCTAACGAAACTGGTAGCAGTACAGTGGAAGAGGATTTCCTGGAGTGTATAAGGGATGGTTTTCTAGACCAATATATCGAGGAACCAACTGGAGAGAAGGCCATCCGAGACTGCGTCTTGTGTAATGAGAGAGGACTAATTAGCAATCTGGCCGTGCGAGGCCCCTTGGGGAAGAAACATAGAAAATAGGTGCAGGAGTAGGCCATTCGGCCCTTCGAGCCTGCACCACCATTCATTGAGTTCATGGCTGGACATGCAACTTCAGTACCCCATTCCTGCTTTCTCGCCATACCTCTTGATCCGCCTAGTAGTAAGGACTACATTCAACTCCTTTTTGAATATATTTAGTGAATTGGCCTCAACAACTTTCTGTGGTAGAGAATTCCACAGGTTCACCACTCTCTGGGTGAAGAGGTTTCTCCTCATCTTGGTCCTAAATGGCTTACCCCTTATCTTTAGACTGCGACCCCTAGTTTTGGACTTCCCCAACATTAATAAGAACATAAGAATTAGGAACAGGAGTAAGCCATCTAACCCCTCGAGCCTGCTCCGCCATTCAACAAGATCATGGCTGATCTGGCCGTGGACTCAGCTCCACTTACCCGCCCGCTCCCCATAACCCTTAATTCCCTTATTGGTTAAAAATCTATCTATCTGTGATTTGAATATATTCAATGAGCTAGCCTCAACTGCTTCCTTGGGCAGAGAATTCCACAGATTCACAACCCTCTGGGAGAAGAAATTCCTTCTCAACTCGGTTTTAAATTGGCTCCCCCATATTTTGAGGCTGTGCCCCTTAATTCTAGTCTCCCCGACCAGTGGAAACAACCTCTCTAACTCTATCCTGTCTATCCCCTTCATTATTTTAAATGTTTCTATAAGATCACCCCTCATCCTTCTGAACTCCAACGAGTAAAGACCCAGTCTACTCAATCTATCATCATAAGGTAACCCCCTCATCTCCGGAATCAGTCTAGTGAATCGTCTCTGTACCCCTTCCAAAGCTAGTGTGTCCTTCCTTAATTAAGGTGATCAAAACTGCACGCAGTACTCCAGTTGCAGCCTCACCAATACCCTGTACAGTTGCAGCAGGACCTCCCTGCTTTTGTACTCCATCCCTCTGGCAATGAAGGCCAACATTCTATTCGCCTTCCTGATTACCTGCTGCACCTGCAAACTAACTTTTTGTGATTCATGCACAAGGACCCCCAGGTCCCTCTGCACCGCAGCATGTTGTAATTTTTCCTCATTCAAAGAATATACCCTTTTACTGTTTTTTTTCTCCAAGGTGGATGACCTCACATTTTCCGACATTGTATTCCATCTGCCAAACCTTAGCCCATTTGCTTAACCTATCTAAATCTCTTTGCAGCCTCTCTGTGTCCTCTACACAACCCGCTTTCCCACTAATCTTTGTGTCATCTGCAAATTTTGTTACACTACACTCTGTCCCCTCGTCCAGGTCATCTATGTATATTGTAAACAGTTGAGGTCCCAGCACCGATCCCTGTGGCACACCACTAATCACCGATTTCCAACCCGAAAAGGACCCATTTATCCCGACTCTCTGCTTTCTGTTAGCCAGCCAATTCTCAATCCATGCTAATACATTGCCTCTGACTCTGCGTACCTTTATTTTCTGCAGTAACCTTTTGTGTGGCACCTTATCGAGTGCCTTTTGGAAATCTAAATACACTACATCCATCGGTACACCTCTATCCACCATGCTCGTTATATCCTCAAAGAATTCCAGTAAATTAGTTAAACATGATTTCCCCTTCATGAATCCATGCTGCGTCTGCTTGATTGCATTATTCCTATCTAGATGTCCCGCTATTTTTTCCTTTATGATAGCTTCAAGCATTTTCCCCACTCCAGATGTTAAACTAACCGGCCTATAGTTACCTGCCTTTTGTCTGCCCCCATTTTTAAACAGAGGCGTTACATTAGCTGCTTTCCAATCCGATGGCACCTCCCCAGAGTCCAGAGAATTTTGGTAGATTATAACGAATGCATCTGCTATAACTTCCGCCATCTCTTTTAATACCCTGGGATGCATTTCATCAGGACCAAGGGACTTGTCTACCTTGAGTCCCATTAGCCTGTCCAGCACTACCCCCCTAGTGATAGTGATTGTCTCAAGCTCCTCCCTTCCGACATTCCCGTGACCAGCAATTTTTGGCATGGTTTTTGTGTCTTCCACTGTGAAGACCGAAGCAAAATAATTGTTTAAGGTCTCAGCCATTTCCACATTTCCCATTATTAAAGAGTGACCATAATATGGTAGAATTCTTCATTAAGATGGAGAGTGACACAGTTAACTCAGAGACTAGGTTCCTGAACTTAAAGAAAGATCACTTCGATGGACTAAGATGTGAATTGGCTAGGATAGACTGGCGAATGATACTTAAAAAGAGCTGACGGTGGATAGGCAATGGCAGACATTTAAAGATCACATGGATGAACTACAACAATTGTACATCCCTGTCTGGAGCAAAAATAAAAAAGGGAAGGTGGCTCAACCGTAGCTAACAAGGGAAATTAAGAATAGTGTTAAATCCAAGGAAGAGGCATAAAAATTGGCCAGAAAAAGCAGCGAACCCGTGGACTGGGAGAAATTTAGAATTCAGCAGAGGAGGACAAAGGGTTTAATTAGGAGGGGGAAAATAGAGTATGAGAGGAAGCTTGCTGGGAACATAAAAACTGATTTCAAAAGCTTCTATAGATATGTGAAGAGAAAAAGATTAGTGAAGACAAACGTAGGTCGATTGCAGTCAGAAAGATGTGAATTTATAATGGGGAACAAAGAAATGGCAGACCAATTGAACAAATACTTTGGTTCTGTCTTCACGAAGGAAGACACAAATAACCTTCCGGAAATACTAGGGGGCAGAGGATGTAGCGAGAAGGAGGAACTGAAGGAAATCCTTATTAGGCAGGAAATTGTGTTGGGGAAATTGATGGGTTTGAAGGCCGATAAATCCCCAGGGCCTGTTAGTCTGCATCCCAGAGTACTTAAGGAAGTGGCCCTAGAAATAGTGGATGCATTGGAGATCATTTTCCAACAGTCTATCGACTCTGGATCAGTTCCTATGGACTGGAGGGTAGCTAATGTAACACCACCTTTTAAAAAAGGAGGGAGAGACAAACAGGGAATTATAGACCGGTTAGCCTAACATCGGTAGTGGGGAAAATGTTAGAATCAATTATTAAAGATATAATAGCAGTGACAGGATCGGTCCAAGTCAACATGGATTTATGAAAGGGAAATCATGCTTGACAAATCTTCTGGAATTTTTTGAGGATGTAACTAGTAGTGTGGACAAGGGAGAACCAGTGGATGTGGTGTATTTGGACTTTCAAAAGGCTTTTGACAAGGTTCCACACAAGAGATTGGTGTGCAAAATTAAAACACATGGTATTGGGGGTAATGTACTGATGTGGATAGAGAACAGGTTGGCAGACAGGAAGCAGAGAGTCGGGATAAACGGGTCCTTTTCAGAATGGCAGGCAGTGACTAGTGGGGTTCCGCAGGGCTCAGTGCTGGGACCCCAGCTATTTACAATATACATCAATGAATTAGATGAAGGAATTGAGTGTAATATCTCCAAGTTTGCAGATGACACTAAGCTGGGTAGCAGTGTGAGCTGTGAGGAGGATGCTAAGATGCTGCAGGGTGATTTAGACAGATTAGGTGAGTGGGCAAATGCATGGCAGATGCAGTATAATGTAGATAAATGTGAGGTTATCCACTTTGATGGCAAAAACAGGAAGGCAGATTATTATCTGAATGGTAACAGATTAGGAAAAGGGGAGGTGCAACGAGACCTGGGTGTCATGGTACATCAGTCATTGAAAGTTGGCTTGCAGGTACAGCAGGCGGTGAAGAAGGCAAATAGCATGTTGGTCTTCATAGCAAGAGGATTTGAGTCTAGGAATAGAGAGGGCTTGCTGTAACTGTACAGGACCTTGGTGAGGCCACACCTTGAATATTGTGTACAGTTTTGGTCTCCTAATCTGAGAAAGGACATTCTTGCTATTGAGCGAGTGCAGCGAAGGTTCACCAGACTGATTCCCGGGATGACAGGACTGACGTATGAAGAAAGATTGGATCGACTCGGCTTATATTCACTGGAATTTAGAAGAATGAGAGGGGATCTCATAGAAACATATAAAATTCTGATGGGATTGGACAGGTTAGATGCAGGAAGAATGTTCCCGATGTTGAGGAAGTCCAGGACCAGGGGTCACAGTGTAAGGGATAAGGGGTAAGCCATTTAGGACTGAGATGAGGAGCAACTTCTTTACTCAGAGAATTGTAAACCTGTGGAATTCTCCACCACAGAAAGTTGTTGAGGCCAGTTCGTTAGAAATATTCAAAAGGGATTTAGATGTGACCCCTTCGGCTAAAGGGATCAAGGAGTATGGAGAGAAAGCAAGAATGGGGTACTGAAGTTGCATAATCAGCCATGATCATATTGAATGGTGGTGCAGGTTCGAAGGGCCGAATGGCCTGCTCCTGCACCTATTTTCTATGTTTCTATGTTTCTATCCACCCTGTTCGTTACATCCTCAAAGAATTCCAGCAAATTTGTCAAACATGACTTCCCCTTCATAAATCCATGCTGACTTTGCCTGATTGAATTTTGCTTTTCCAAATGTCCTGCTACTGCTTCTTTAATAATGGACTCCAACATTTTCCCAACTACAGATGCTATGCTAACTGGTCTATAGCTTCCTGTTTTTTGCCTGCCTCCTTTTTTGAATAGGGGTGTTATATTTGCAGTTTTCCAATCTGCTGGGACCTTCCCAGAATCCAGGGAATTTACAAGCAATGCAGCCACTATCCCTACTGCTACTTCTCTTAAGACCCAAGGATGCAAGCCATCAGGTCCAGGGGATTTATTTTCCTTTAGTCCCATTATCTTACTGAGTAGCACTTCCTTAGTGATTGTGATTGTGTTAAGTTCCTTCCCCCCTATAGTCCCTTGACTATCCACTGTTGGGATATTTTTAGTGTCCTCTACTGTAAATACTGATACAAAATATTTGTTTGGAGTTTCTGCCATCTCCATGTTCCCCACTACTAATTCCCCGGTCTCGTCCTCTAAGGGACTAACATTTACTTTAGCCACTCTTTTCCTTTTTATATACCTATAGAAACTCTTGCTATCTGTTTTTATATTTTGTGCTAGTTTACGTTCATAGTATATCTTCCCTTTCTTAATCATTTTTTTAGTCATTCTTTGCTGGCTTTTAAAAGCTTCTCAATCTTCTGTCCTCCCACTAGTTTTGGCCACTTTGTATGCCCTTGTTTTTAATTGGATACCATCCTTTATTTCTTTAGTTAGCCACGGATGGCTTTCTTTTCTTTGACACCCTTTCCTCCTCACTGCAATATATTTTTCTTGAGAGTTATGAAATATCTCCTGAAATATACACCACTGTTCATCAACCGTCCTACACTTTAATCTATTTTCCCAGTCCACTTTACCCAACTCTACCCTCATACCTTTGTAGTCTCCTTTATTTAAGCTTAGTCTGAGATCCAACTTTCTCGCCCTCCATTAAATTTGACATTCAACCATGCTATAATTACTCATTCCAAGGGGATCCTTTGCTAGGAGATTGTTTATTAATCCTGTCTCATTACACAGCATGGAAATGCCAAATGAAGTTGAATATAAGTGCAAGGTAGTCCCTTTTTGTACAAGGAATAAGAAGGCCATCTGCTCCATGTAAGAGGAGCAAAGGGAACTGGGGGTACAGATTCACAAATCATTAAAAATATCAATGCAGCTTAACAAAGCCATAAAAATGGCAAACAAAGCACTGCAGTTCATTTCAAGAGGAATAGAATTTAAAAGCAGAGAAGTTCTGTTTAACTTATATCGACCACCATATTACAAAAAGGATCTAGAGACACTGGAGAAGGTGCAAAAAAGACTTCCAAGCATGATACCAGAACTGAAAGATTAGAACTGTTATGTCTTGAATAAAGTGTCAGACTAGATACTGCAAACTCAAAGTAAGGTGTGACCGCAGTCCTTTATTACAGATCGCAGAGTGCCTCTCCAGCCTGTGAGGCCTCCTTATATACAGATGCTCCCAAGGGATTGTGGGATTGCTTGGGACTCCAGGGGATAAGCCCTCTGGTGGTTAGACATGGTATTTACAGGTTTACATACATAACAGTAACCATCAGGAAAGACTGAACAGGCTGGGGCTCTTTTCTCTTGAAAAGTGAATACTGAGGGGTAACCTGACAGAGGTCTTTAAGATTATGCTGGGTTTGATAGCATAGATGTAGAGAAGATGTTGCCACTTGTGGGAGAGGCCAAAGCTAGAGGACATAATACAAGATCGTTATTAATAAATTCAATAGGGAATTCAGGAGCAGCTTCTTTACCCAGAGACTGGTGAGAATGTGGAACTCGCTACTGCAAGGAGTGGTTGAGGCGAATAATGTAGATGCCTTTATGGGAATGCTATATAAACATATGGGTGAGAGAAAGGAATAGAAGAATATGAAATAAGGTGGGAGGAGGCTCGTATGGAGCATAAACACCGGCATAGACCAATGGGCCGAATGGCTTGTTTCTATGCTGTAAATTCTATGTAATCTCTGAAATCAAGGGCAGAAACCCAACAGAGAACGGCATGCTTCTCAGGACTACACTACTTTATGCTCATTTTTTAAAAAATTCATTCATGGAATGTGGGCATCAATGGCAAGGCCGGCACACAACTTTATACAACGAAAGAGAAAACTGCTGTATTAGAATCAAATGTTAAGAGAGATTTTAATGCGCCGGCTGCGACAAAAGGATCCAAAACTAGAGGACATCAATACAAGATCATCATTAGTAAATTGCATTTATATAGTGTCTTTCTCGTCCTCAGGACGTCCCAAATTGCTTTACAGCCAATGAAGTACTTTTGAATTGTAGTCACTGTTGTAATGTAGGAAAATAATTAAGATCATCTGGAGAAATGGCGCAGGAGGGAGGATTTCAGATTCCTGGGGAATTGGGAACAGTTCTGGACCAGTAGGGACCTGTTCAAGGTGAATGGTTTGCACCTCAATAGAGCTGGGACCAATGTCTTCGCGAGATGGTTAGCTCGTGTTAATTTGGCAGGGTGATGTGCACCAGGATGAAACATTAGAGAAGAGAAACAAAGTGCACAGTGAACTAGGAGAGACCTATAGTACTAGAGTAAAGAATAGTTCAGAAATAGGAGGGATCAGACAGGGGGTAAATGCGATGCAGTCTAGGATGAGTTTGGAGTGCATGTACGTAAATGTGGTAAATAAGGTTGGTGAGCTGCAGGCACATACTGGTAATAACAGATACTTGGCTCAAAGAAGAGGCGGATTGGGAACGTAATATTCCTGGCTACAAAGTATTCAGGAAAGATAGGGAAAGAAAACAAGGAGGCGGGTGGCAGTTCTGATCAAAAAAACTATTATAGCACTGGAGAGTGATGATGTATGTGAGACGACAAAGACAGAATCTATGTAGTTAGAATTAAAGAACAGAGGAGCTATTTCAGTATTGGATGTATATTATAGACCACCAAATAGCAGGAAAATTACAGAAAGATGCAAGAACTACATAGTGATAATGCGGGACTTCAATTACCCTAAGATGGACTGGGAATACAACAGTATAAAGGGCAAAGAGGGGGAAGAATTCCTGAACTATGTACGTGAACATTCTTGATCAGTGTGTTTCCAGCCCAATGAGGAAGGAAACCGTGATGGATCTAGTTCTGGGGAATGAAGTGGGGCAAGTGGAGCATGTTTCAGAGAGAGAGCATTTGTGGAACAGTGATCATAATATCATCAGATTTAGAATAGTTATGGAAAAAGACGAGAAACAATCAAGTGTAAAAATCCTTCAGTGAGTTGAAAAGGGAGCAGAATCAAATGGGAGGCCTTCAAAGAGGTTTGGGTACAGAGCTGATACATTCCTATGAGGGGGAATGGAAGGGAATCCAAAGCTCGAACTCACTGGATGACTAAAGATATAGAGGTTAAAATGAGACAGAGAAAGGAGGCTTAAAACAGATGTAAGATTCACAATACAGTAGAGAACCAAGCTGATTATAAAAAGTAGAGAGGAGATTGAAAAAAAAGGGAATAAGGGCACAGCGAGAGTATGAGAATAGATTAGCAGCTAACATAAAAGGGAACCCAAAAGTCTTTTATAAATATATATATAGTAAGATGGTAGTCAAAGGAAGGGTGGGCCGAAAAGGGACCAAAAAGGAGATATTCTTGTGGAGGTAGAGGGCATGGCTGAGGTACTAAATGAGTACTTTGCATCTGTCCTCACTCGAGAAGAGGATGCTGCCAAGGTAGCAGTAAAGGAGGAGGCAGTAGCGATATTGGATAGGATAAAAATAGATAAAGAGGAGATACTTAAAAGGTTTGCAGTCCTCAAAAAGTAGAAAAGTTACCCGGCCCAGATGGGATGCATCCGAGTTTACTGAGGGAAGTAAGGGCTCTGGCCACAATCTTCCAATCATCTTGGATATGGGACTGGAGTACAGCAAATGTTACAGCCCTGATTAAAAAGGGGAGAGGGATAGAAACATAGAAAATAGGTGCAGGAGCAGGCCATTTGGTCCTTCGAGCCTGCATCACCATTCAATATGATCATGGCTGATCATGCAACTTCATTACCCCACTCCTGCCTTCTCTCCATACTCCCTGATCCCTTTAGCCATAAGGGCCACATCTACCGGTAACTCCCTTTTGAATATATCGAATAAACTGGACTCAACAACTTTCTGTGGTAGAGAATTTCATAGGTTCACAATTCTCTGGGTGAAAAAGATTCTCCTCATCTCGGTCCTAGATGGTTTACCCCTTATCCTTAGACTGTGACCCCTAGTTCTGGACTTTCCCAACATCGAGAACATTCTTCCTGCATCTACCCTGTCCAATCCCGTCAGAATTTTATATGCTTCTATGAGATCCCCTCTCATTCTTCTAAATTCCAGTGAATATAAGCCTAATCTTTCTTCATATGTCAGTCCTGCCATCCCGGGAATCAGTCTGGTGAACCTTCACTGCACTCCCTCAATAGCAAGAATGTCCTTCCTCAGATTAAGAGACCAAAACTGTACAGGGTCTCACCAAGGCCCTGCATAACTGCAGCAAGACCTCCCTGCTCCTACACTCAAATCCTCTCACTGTGAAGGCCAACATGCCATTTGCCTTCTTCACTGCCTGCTGTACCTGCATGCCTACTCTCAGTGACTGATGAACCATGACACCCAGTTTTCGTTGCACCTCCCCTTTTACTAATCTGTCACCATTCGGATAATAATCTGCCTTCCTGTTTTTGCCACCAAAGTGCAGTACACTTGCCCACTCACCTAACCTGTCCAAGTCACCCTGCAGCCTCTTAGCATCCTCCTCACAGCTCACACTGTCACCCAGCTTAGTGTCATCTACAGCAACTACAGGCCAATTAGCTTAACGTCAGTAGTGGAGAAACTTTGAGAGATAATAATCCGTGACAAAATTAATGAAAGTCAGCATGGGTTTGTTAAAGACAAATCGTGCTTGACTAACTTGATCGAGTTCTTTGATTAAGCAACGGAGAGGGCTGATGAGGGTAGTGCAGTTGATGATGTGTATATGGACTTTCAAAAGGCATTTGACAAAATGCCACATAACTGACTTGTTAGCAAAATTAATGCCCGTGGGATTAAAGGGACAGTGGCAGTGTGGATACAGAATTGGCTAAGGGACAGAAAGAAGAGAGTAGTGGTGAACAGTTGTTTTTCAGACTGGAGGGAGGTATACAGTGGTGTTCCCCACTTCTCTTTTCAATATATATTAGTGACCTGGTTTGCAGATGACAGGAAACTCGGAAATGTAGTAAACAATGAGGAGGATAGTGACAGACCTCAGGAGGACATGGACTGGTAAAATGGGCAGACACATAGCAGATGAAATTTAATGCAGAAGTGTGAAGTGATACATTTTGGTAGGAAGAATGAGGAGCGGCAATATGAATTAAATGATAAAATTTTAAAGGGGGCGCAGGAACAGAGAGACATGGGGGTGTTTGTACACAAATCTTTGAAGGTGGCAGGACAAGCTGAGAAAGGTGTTTAAAAAAGCATATGGGATCCTGGGCTTTATTAATAGCAGAATAGTGTACAAAAGCAAGGAAGTTATGCTAAACCTTTATAAAATACACAAGTTAGGCCTCAGCTGAAGTATTGTGTTCAATTCTGGTCACCACACATTCGGAAGGATGCCAAGTCCTTGGAGAGGGTGCAGACTAGATTTGCTAGAATGGCACCATGGATGAGGGACTTCAGTTATGTGGAGAGACCTGGAGAGCTGGGATTGTTGTTCTTTAGGCAGAGAAGTTAAAGAGGAGATTTAATAGCGATATTCAAAATCAGGAATGGTTTTGACAGAGTTAATAAGGAGAAACTATTTCCACTGGCAGGAGGGTAACCAAAGGACATAGATTTAAGGCGATTGGCTAAAGAACATGAGGGATTTTTTTTTTACACAGCGAGTTGTTGTGATCTGGACACGCTGCTTGAAAGGGCGGAGGAAGCAGATTCAATAGTAACTTTCAAAAGAGAGTTGGGTAAATATTTGAAGGGAAAAAAATTACAGGACTATGGGGAAAGAGCAGGCAGTGAATTGCAGATCATAACAACTCGCTACGTACAAAATATCTCATCTCCCTATTGGTTCTTTTGCCAATAAGGCAAATCAAGGGAGGAGGGGGCACCATGAACATTATCTTCAACCATAGCAAAGCTCAGTACAAGGATGAGATAATCGTTAATGCAATTCCGATCAATCTCTCTGGCCTAGAAAAGAAAGACCTTAAACTGTGGAATTTCATTCATGCATGTAGTAAATTCCGATTAGAGATTTTTAAAAAATTCATATTTGTTTAATTTTCCATTCTGCCACTTTCTCTCTTAATCTAATCTTTCTTTCCCTCTAGTTCTCTTTCTGTTCCTGATCTGACTCTAATTCACCTTATTTCCTTCTCCGTCATTCCCCTATTTGTTTCTCAATCCTTAAATCTCACGGGTTAAGGAGATAGACTGTTGGTCCCATCGTTCACTGACGTCCCAGATGCCCTATTGCCCTCACTGTGCTGTTATCAGCTCACACTGCCAGCAAGTTACAGAACAAAAAATTTTGAGCTGAAGGGTGAGGGACAAAGAGATGCCCCACTCCAGCAAGATGAATATCTTAGGAAGTTGCTACAAATTTTGGATCTGTGCAAAATATTCTTACAGATTCATCGTCAGTGGTCTCTTGCGTAAGTGAATCCCATATCTCCTATGATCTTAAGCGTACGTTTAAAGCCACGCATATGGTAGTCTGAGCAAGGATTGCAACGATAAAATCCCTTGCTGTAGATACTGGACACTTCAATCCTCGTGCACTGAATAATAAAACACTCCAGTGGGACAAAGCCAACTGTAAACTTAATTTAATATCAATATCTTAATATAAATTAATATGAAATAACTCCAGGGCCAAATAGTGAAAAAAGTCCACTCTACTCAGTGTACGTCATTACAAGAAACAAAACCAGAATGGTGATGAAGAGGCAGAGTAGGAATGCACAATACTGTGCTTTCAGTTCTGTGTTGCAGGTTCAAATCCAGTCCCTGACTCATGAGTTTGAGTTGTCTTATGAATAACCAGGGAATGATAAAAGTCCTGCTAGTAGCAGTCACTTAAATTGTAAGGCTATGGAGAAAGAGCAGGGGAGTGGAGCTAATTGGAGAGCTTTTTCATAGAGCCGGCACAGGCACGATGGGCCGAATGGCCTCCTTCTGTGATGTATGAAAAGCCATTCGGTCTATTAAGCCAGCTCCATAGTGACAATGTAAAAAAAAATCCACCCCATCAAAGACTGCTCCACTTACTTACATTCCTGAGTAAAGTTCTGCCAAATTTCTCTCCCCACTCAAGACATAAATCTAACCTTACGCTTCTATAATTTGACATTGACCATTATCTTTGCAGGTGATTTTTCTTCATTTCTCATTTGCTGTCTTCAGATTAAGTCAGCTGATGTTTTGCAGTTTGAAATACAACACAATTTGTCTCATTATTTATCTACTTCCTCTTTTGTTGGCTATAAATACTGAACAGAACTTACTGCGCTTTCATTTCCAGTATCTAATTAAATGCGTGCAGAGGCAAACGTGCCAACCAAAGGAAACAATATCTCATATAAATGTTCTTTGAAGATTCGGTTTCAGAAATATTCTAGGGGAGCTGTGCATCACATCTGTCCCACTGTGTCGCTCAATACTGTGCCTCACTCTGCACAGAACAACTATTCCATTCCCAACACTGTCCACTCTCATAAGCTCCTGCCTTGTTCAGCATCCACGCACAAAAATATACCACATCATGGACCTTACGTTACATGTTTAATGTTCTAAGGAAATATACAGCGGCTTATTTTCCCTGCCAGCCCAGTTTGGGGGGGGGGTGGGAATGCTGTGCTCATCTTTGCACTCTTGTCTCATCTACACCACTTCAAACAGACATCAGCTCACAAATAAAGAACATAAACATAAGAAATAGGAGCAGGAGTGACATACAGCCCTCGAGCCAACTCCGCCATTCAATAAGATCATGGCTGATCTAATCTTGGCCTCAACTCCACTTTCCTGCCCACTCCCCATAACCCTGGACTCCCCCATCGTTCAAAAATCTGTCTATCTCTACCTTAAATACCTCAATGACCCAGCCTCCACAGCTCTTTGGGTAGAGAAGTCCGAAGATTCACGACCCTTTGAGAGAAGAAATTCCTCCTCATCTCCGTTTTAAATGTGTCACCCCTTATTCTGAAACTATGCCTCTTATTCTAGATTCCTACACAAGGGGAAACATCCTCTCTGCATCTACCCTCAGTCTTTTAAATAAAGACAGAAAAGAAAAAGCTTGCAGTTATACAGAGCCTTTCACGACCACAGGATGTCCCATGATGTACTTTTGGAGTGTAGTCACTGTTGTAATGCAGGGAAATCCGGCAGCCAATTTGTGCACAGCAAGCTCCCACAAACAGCAACGTGATAATCACCAAATAATCTGTTTTAGTAAAATGAATTGAAGGATAAATATTGGCCCAGGAGACCAGGGATAGCTCCCCTGCTCGCCTTTGAAATAGTGCCATGGGATCTTTTAAATCCACCTGAGAAGGCAGATGGGGCCTCAGTTTAAGATCTCAACTGAAAGATGGCACCTCCAACAGTGTTGCACTCCCTCAGCACTGCACTGGAAATGACAGGCTAGATTTTTGTGCTCGAGTCTCTGAACCCACAACTTTCTGACTCAAGAGGTGAGAGTAGTACCCACTGAGCTATGACTGACAACGTGGTTTGCCTCTATCAAATGGCCTCAGGACCCGGAGATGGAAGTGAAGAAAACATCAGTGCACCATCTTACATGTTGAGTGAAGACAAATACTTCAGCAGTTCAGAAGCACCAACTTATCGTGCATGAGAGTATTAACTGTGATTTTCCCCTTGCGTTGTATAAAATGATGAGATCGTGGGCACGTAGATGGATTCCTGAGGGCGGTGCGGCTTGAAATAACAAAAAAGGGTGACTACACTGGTGAGTATTCAGGAGCAAGTATTGTTGCTAAGAGGATGTCATTTTTTCTGTGCCACCAGGAAAGCTGTTTGCTCCTAGGAAAGTTGGGTGGGGGCTTTTGGTTGCTGAACATTCCAAACTTTGGCAACTGGCTATCAGGGGCTTGTGCAGAGAAGTCAGATGGCCAGTGTGTGTGTGTGTGCAGGAAGATCAATAAACATGGCACGGAATTTGCTGTCAAAGATGCTTACCGCTGGCCTCGAAGTACTGTTCAGAGTAGATTTTCAGTGTCCTCAGTCGTGATGAAATACAGCAGCGAGTGCAAATTGAAAAACTACTACGTATGTTGCCATTGATTTTTTTTGCCCAAAGCCTTTGTAGTGGGCCAGGTACCTGGCCACAAGTGAGAACTCCCAGAATCTACCATGAGATGTAGATGTGGGAGCAGCCATTATAAAAGAAGGGCTTACTTTGTTATTTAACCCATTCATAATTTCAGCAGTGACTGCTTACTGATTTGACAAGTCATTTATCGAAGATTAATTTCCCAAGGCCTTCCTGATTGCGCAGGCCCTGTCCATTGACTGCTCGCCCACAGCAACTTTCAATAGGGAATTGGATAAATACACGAAGGGTAGAAAATTGCAGGGCTACAGGGAAAGAGCAGGGGGGAAGTGGGACTAATTGGATAGCTCTTTCAAAGAGCTGGCATGGGCATGATGGGCCGAAGGCCCTCCTGCTATGCCGCAAGATCCTATGATTCCACATAAAGGAAAATAAAAAGTGATAGGAAGCTGGGTCCTCACCCCTCTCTAAAATGGCTCTACTTTACTAATCTTCGTTTGATAGCACCTTTACCTGAAATGTGGTTTCCAATTTTTTTTAATTGCCCGGTATCTATCAAAGCCTGAGATGGTGTGCAAGTCACGAAGTGATATTTCCGTTCAATGCAAACGTGAAGTAGTGTGATTTCCTGAGACAGTTGAAAATCAAGATACAAAAGACCTTAGATGGTTGAGAATTGGTCTATCCACATGTTACATAAAATAAAATAGTCTGCGCCCACACAGGAAACTCACTAGAAACGTAGAAACATAGAAAATAGGTGCAGGAGTAGGCCATCACCATTCGAGCCTGCACCACCATTCAATATGATCATGCAGCTTCAGTACCCCATTCCTGCTTTCTCTCCATACCCCTTGATCCCGTTAGCCGTAAGGGCCACATCTAACTCCCTTTTGAATATATCTAACGAACTGGCCTCAACAACTTTCTGTGGTAGAGAATTCCACAGGTCCACAAGTCTCTGAGTGAAGAAGTTTCTCCTCATCTCGGTCCTAAGTGGCTCACACCTTATCCTTAGACTGTGACCCCTGGTTCTGGACTTCCCCAACATCGGGAACATTCTTCCTGCATTTAACCTGTCCAAACCAGTCAAAATTTTATATGTTTCTATGAGATCCCCTCTCATTCTTCTAAATTCCAGTGAATATAAGCCTAGTCAATCCAGTTTTTCTTCATATGTCAGTCCTGCCATCCCGGGAATCAATCTGGTGAACCTTCGCTGCACTCCCTCAATAGCAAGAATGTCCTTCCTCAGATTAGGAGACCAAAACTGTACACAATATTCAAGGTGTGGCCTCACCAAGGCTCAATACAACTGCAGTAAGACCTCCCTGCTCCTATACTCAAATCCTCTCGCTATGAAGGCCAACATACCATTTGCCTTCTTCAGCGCCTGCTATACCTGCATGCCAACTTTCAATGACGGATGTACCATGACACCCAAGTCTCATTGCACCTCCCCTTTTTCTAATCTGTCACCATTCAGATAATATTCTGCCTTCCTGTTTTTGCCACCAAAGTGGATAACCTCACATTTATCTACATTATACTGCATCTGCCATGCATTTGTCCACTCACCTAACCTGTCCAAGTCACCCCGCAGCCTCTTAGCATCCTCCTCACAGTTCACACTGCCACCCAGCTTAGCATCATCTGCAAACTTGGGAGATATTACATTCAATCCCTTCGTCTAAATCACTAATGTATATTGTAAATAGTTGGGGTCCCAGCACTGAACCTTGCGGTACCCCACTAGTCACTGCCTGCCATTCTGAAAAGGACCCGTTTATTCCGACTCTTTGCTTCCTGTCTGCCAACGAGTTCTCTATCCACGTCAATACATTACCCCCAATACCATGTGCTTTAATTTTGCACACTAATCTCTTGTGTGGGACCTTGTCAAAAGCCTTTTGAAAGTCTAAATACACCACATCCACTGGTTCTCCCTTGTCCACTCTACTAGTTACATCCTCAAAAAATTCTAGAAGATTTGTCAAGCATGATTTCCCTTTCATAAATCCATGCTGACTTGGACCGATCCCGTCACTGCTTTCCAAATACGCTGCTATTACATTTTTAATTATTGATTCCAACATTTTCCCCACTACCAATGTCAGGCTAACCGGTCTATAATTCCCTGTTTTCCCTCTCCTTCCTTTTTCAAAAAGTGGGGTTACATTAGCTACCCTCCAATGCATAGGAACTGATCCAAAGTCGAAAGAATGTCGGAAAATGACCACCAATGCATCCACTATTTCTAGGGCCACTTCCTTAAGTACTCTGGGATGCAGACTATCAGGCCCTGGGGATTTATCGGCCTTCAATCCCATCAATTTCCCTAACACAATTTCCTGACTAGTAAGGATTTCCTTCAGTTCCTCCTTCTCGCTCGACCCTCGATCCTCTAGTATTTCCGGAAGGTTATTTGTGTCTTCCTTAAGGAAGACAGAACCAAAGTATTTGTTCAATTGGTCTGCCATTTCTTTGTTCCCCATTATAAATTCACCTGATTCTGACTGAAAGGGACCTATATTTGTCTTCACTAATCTTTTTATCTTCACATATCTATAGAAGCTTTTGCAGTCCGTTTTTATGTTCTATGCAAGCTTACTCTCATACTCCATTTTCCCCCTCCTAATTAAACCCTTTGTCTGCCTCTGCCGAATTCTAAATTTCTCCCAGTCCTCAGGCTTGCTGCTTTTTCTGGCCAATTTATATGCCTTCTTCGTTAGATTTAACACTATCCCTAATTTCCCTTGTTAGCCACAGTTGAGCCACATTTCCCGTTTTATTTTTACGCCAGACAGAGATGTACAATTGTTGAAGTTATTGCCTATCCACCATCAAACCCTTTAAATATCATTTGCCAGTCTATCCTAGCCAATTCATGTCTCATACCATCGAAGTTACCTTTCTTTAAGTTTAGGACCCTAGTCTCTGAATTAACTGTGTCAGTCTCCATCTTAATGAAGAATTCTCACATATTATGGTCACTCTTCCCAAAGGGGCCTCGCACAACAAGATTGCTAATTAACATAATTCCAACTGCACCCAAAAGCAATAAGAATTTCATTTACAAACACAGCAGCTTGTGGCATTGTCACTTTTTACAATTTTTTTTAATGTGGAAAAAACCGTAAGAACATAAGAATTAGGAGCAGGAATAGGCCATACAGCCCCTCGAGCTTGCTCTGCCATTCAATAAGATCATCGCTGATCTTTGACTTCAGTTCCACTCATCGCCCGATCTCCATATTCCTCGATTTCCCTGGACTCCAAACATCTATAGATCTCAGCCTTGAAAATAATCAACAATTCAGCATCCACAGCCCTTTGGAGTAGCGACACTGTCGGGTGAAATCTCAGCACTGAGACAGGAAGTGAGGGCGGGCATATATGGCTCAGAGATGTGGACCTTAAACAGTAGACCCCTCAAAGCGTTGGAGAAATACCACGAGTGCTACATCCGCAAGATCCTGCAAATCCACTGGGAGGATAGACGCACGACCGTCAGTGTTCTCGATCAGGCCAACAATCCTAGCATCAAAGCACTGACCACATTCGACCAGCTCCGTTGCGCGGGCCACATCGTCCACATGCCCGACATGAGACTCCCAAAGCAATCGCTCTACTTGGAACTCCTACATGGCAAGCGAGCCCCAGGTGAGCAGAGGAAACATTTCATGGACACCCTCAAAGCCTCCTTGATAAAGTGCAACATCCCCACCGACACCATAAGACCGCCCTAAGTAGAGGAAGAACATCCGGGAGGGCGCTGAGCACCTTGAGTCTCGTTGCCGAGGGCATGCAGAAACCAAGCGCAGACAGCGGGAGAAGCGTGCGGCAAACCAGACTCTCCACCTACCCTTTCCTTCAACGACTGTGTCTCCCACCTGTGGCAGAGACTGTAATTCCCATATTGGTCTGTATGGTCACCTGAGAACTCACTTTTCGAGTGACTGCCTATGATGATGATTCTGTTTTGTTATGTTGATTGAGGGATCAATATTTGCCAGGATGCCAGGGATAACTCCCCTGCTCTTCTTAGAAATAGTGCCACGGGATCTTTTATGTCCACCTGAGTGAGCAGACAAGGCCTCTCGGTTTAACGTCTCATCCAAAAGACGCCATCTCCGACTGTGCAGCACTGCAGTGGAAGTGTCAGCCTAGATTTACGTGTTCATGTCTCTGGAGTGGAACTTGAACCCACAACCTTCTGACTCAGTGCTACCCACTGAACCACAGCTGAACTCTGAACGTTCACTGAATGTACTCTGCCACTTTATGCTGAAAGAGAAATTCCGGGGAATCGTGCTACCATTTGGTACACTTTAGCTCCAGGTGAGCTTCAAGCATTCAACAAAGTCGCTCCAGTCCACTGCCAATAGTAAAGTCAAGGAATGGCCTTAAAGGTGCCGGTCACCGCAAGCAGTCAACTATTGTTCTTTAATGAATCAATCCAGTTTTCAATATGAAATGGGCGAATGCTTGGAATAAAGTACTACTTAATAATGAGCTTGTCCCAACTCGGCACAGCAAGCTCCGCTAGCCTTATATCCACCCCCCGTACCACCACTCCCCCCCCCACGAATCATAACCTGTGACACAGCCTTAACTTTCCTCTACCTTACTTTCTGGAATGGCCTCCCTCGCCCCCTTTATCTTACTATTTTTCCCATCATCTTTGAAACTCGTTTTTTCATCAAAACCTTTTGGCCACCCGGCCTATTCTGTTCCTTAATGCATTACTCTTACGTATTTCAAGTACCATGGAATATTTTTCTTGTTAAAGGAACTACATAAATGCAAGTTGTTGTTGTGAAGCATCCAATATTAAGATGTTACTCTCAGGAATAAAAATATTGGATGTATTTCCTGTTGTCTGGTCGAGCCGTCAAGTCCTTCACCAAACGCAGTGAAGGACAAGAGTAGCATCATCTGGCTCCTGTGCTCAAAGAGTCTGACTGCACCTTAGGTCGCTGCCCAAACTTAACATTACCCCACAGCCAAACTTAACATTACCCCACAGGAAATAGGAGGTGGGTGGGGTGGATTGACCCATCCACCTCCACGGAGGTGTGTGGGGGGCCTGACCCATCCACCTCCATGGCACGAACCTGGTATTGCAGTACTTCCAGGAACGGTGCAGTGGCTCTCGGCCTTTTGGCTAAGAGCATTGGCGCAGAGTGATCCTTGATGTGTGCAAGGTGACCTCTGGCGTTTGTGATTTGACAAAGAATTGGAAAGATTGGCTACGAATAAAAAAATTTAAAAAAATTCTCAGCTGTAAATGGAATTTTTGAAGTACAGTAGTTGAATCAGTTGGGTTGCTTAATTATGCACAACTTTCACACAACAACTTGCCTTTAACATGGGAAAACATCCCAAGGCTCTTCATAGGAGCAATTAGCAAACAAAATTTGACACCGAGCCACATATGGAGGAATTAGGACAAGTGACCAAAAGCTTGGTCAAAGAGGTAGGTTTTTATCAGTCTTACAGGATGAGTGCAAGGTAGAGAAGTGGAGAGATGGAGAGGTTTCAAGGAGGGAATTTCAGAGCTTAGGGCCCAGACAGCTGAAGGCACAGCCGCCAATGGAGAGGCAAAGAAATCAGCATGGCACAAGAGACCAGAACTGGAGGACACAGAGATCTCAGAGGGTTGTAGGGCTGCAGGAGGTAACAGAGATAGGGAGGGATAAGGGCATGGAAGAATTTGAACACAAGGATGAGAATTTTAAATTTGAGGCATTGCTGGATCAGGAGCCAATGTGGGTCAGCGAGCACAGGGGTGATGGGTGAGCTGGACTTGGTGCGAGTTAGGACACAGGCTGCAGAGCTTCGGATGAGCTAAAGTTTACAGAGGGTGGAAGATAGGAAGTAAAATAGTTGAGTCTGGAGGTAATAAAAGTACACAGAGAGCCCTGATAAACGAAAAGGCATCTGAAAGGTTTCCTGTGAAAGTATACTTTTCAAAAATGAACCAGGAACTGGAAACATGCAATTTCCTTCCAATGTTGTCCCATCTTCTCTTTGGCTCCTGAAATTGCTGGGGAATGACTCTATAGGTGTTGGCAGTTCTCCAAATAGCTTGTCCAAGTGGTTATGCTGTACTATCTTAAGATACATTAACACCTTTAATCTCCTTCCATTCTGTTATTACTTTCCACTGGACCCAAGACATGATTCCAAGACATCCTGCAAGGGACCATGGAGCAGCTGCTCGATATAATACCAGCAATGACTTTATTTGGGTTATAATCCCAGAAGGCTATGATAAAGTAGTTTTATCAAGATGGCTGAGTTGGTAGCACTCTTCACCTCAAAGTCAGAAGTTTGTGGGTTCAAATCCCACTCCAGAGAATTGAGCCCATGCTCCAGGTTGACACTCCCGATGCAATACTGAGCGAGTGCTGCATTGTCAGAGGTGTCATCTTTTGTATGAGACGTTAAACCGATGCCCTGTCTGCCCTCTCAGGTGGACCTAAAAGATCCCAAGGCACGGTTATATCTTTAATACTCTTATGAATGACTCCATGAGGTCTAGTATTGTACTTGAGCTGTTGTGACCTTAGTCCCATTTATTGTAACTCCAAAGTGAGGCACAAGCATGGTGGGCAGTCTTTTATACTGGGCCCTGCACACCTATGTAGGTGGGACCCTCAGGTCTCCCACCGCAGTGCCTTCTGGTGGCACACCTTATGTGACTATACAGTTAGTATACATGGTCTACATACATGACAGTCCCGGCCAATATTTATCCCTCAACCAGCACCTAAGAACAGGTTATCTGGTCATTTATCACATTGCTGTTTGTGAGAGCTTGCTGTGTGCAAATTGGCTGCCACGTTTCCTACATTACAACAGTGACTACACTTCAAAAAGCACTTCATTGGCTACAAAGCGTTTTGGGACGTCCTGAAGCTGTGAAAGGTACGATGGAAATGCAAGTCATTCTTATTTTTAAGTGTACAGTTTGATTCTAAGAAGAATTACTGCATTATCTTTGAAAGTTTTTCCAATAGTTCTTCAAAAGATAGCATCAGACCTTTTTTTAAAAAAAAGGTTTGCTTTCTGTTAATTCTCTGCAGGACAATTAAAAAAAATAATACAAATAATAATAAGCCTTTGGAAACATCACAAGTTACTCATTTAGACATCAGCAGCAATCTGCATGCAATCCTGTCTTTGGAAAAAACTTTCTACACCCAGTGCAGAGTCTGAATAGGTTAGAAAAGTTTCAGTTCTCAAAATAAAGTACTGAACTGTACTGCTAAATTAGTAAGGCACAAGTCTGAGGATATCATGCTGAAATTATACAATGCTCGGCTCAGAATGCACCTTGGATTTCCGTGTCCAGTTATGGCTACCAAGACACTCAATCACTGGAGGCAGTGTGGAAAAGAGGCACGGGGCTGATTGCTTGTGCCTGGGATTGAGTCAGAAGAAAAAACAGAAAAGAGTTTCAGCCTTGAAAGGAGGTGAGTGAGACAGAATGTAATAAAGAGATATAAGATAGTAAACAGTTCAGAAAAGGTAAATCAGGAACAATATTTCAAATTCAGAAAGAAAAAGTATTTAGTTAGCGTCTTTCATTGGACGTCCCATTGCGCTTTACAGTAAATTAACTATTTTTGAAGTGTAGTCACTGTTGTAATGTAGGAAACTTGGCTGCCAATTTGCGCATGGCAAGCTCCCACAAACAGCTTGCCATGCGCAAATGATAATGACCACCTAATTGGCAGGTTTTTTTGTGGTGTTCGTTGAGCGATAAATATTGGCCAGGACACCAGGGGAACTCTCCTGCTGTTCTTCAAAATAGTGCCATGGAATCTTTTATGTTCAACTAAGAGGGCAGACAGGGACCTGGTTTATCACCTCACCTGAAGGACGGCACCGCCGACAGTGCAGCACTCCCTCAGTGCTGCACTGGGAGTGTCAGCCTGGATTTTGTGCTCAAGTCTCTGTAGTGGGACTTGAACCCTCAACCTCCTGAATCAGAGGCAAGAGTGCTGCCCATTGAGCCACGGCTAAACCATGAGACTAAAAAAAGGGTTGAAACTTGGGATTGGCAGCAAGAGGTTCTTCTTCACATGAAGAGTGATCAAAACATGGAATTGACTCTGGGTATGGTAGCAGAGGTGAATATTTTTGAGAGACAGTCAATGTTGCAATGGAGATTATTAGCACATTGCTGCACTAAGGCACTTCACAAGAGCGATTATCAAACAAAATGTGACACCGAGCCACAGAAGGTGGTTTTAGGACAGGTCACCAAAAGCTTGGTCAAAGATGGAGGTTTTAAGGAGCGTCTTAAAGGAGGAGAGAGAGGGTAGAGAGGGCGGGGAGGTTCATGGAGGATGCGAAAAGGTGTAGGCTATAGAGAGGCCACAAATTCTAGGAACCAATACAAACAGGAAACCTGATGCAGGCTAATTTTTTCACACTTAAAGATTACAAATGTATTCTAAACGCATCCATTGACTAATAAGTCAATTGCTTTATAAAACTAGGTCAAGTGTTGATCTACCGATTAACCATCATTGTGTTGCACTGTCTTCCTCCTGAGAGGAAAGGGAGATACAATCTGATGATTTTTGGCACACATACAACAAAAAAACCACCAAGTTAAAAGAGGTAGTATTTACCTATAGAGCAGCTTCAATTCTCCGAGATAGCCCTGTTGGTGTCATCCTTAATGCAAGTCTATAGCATGTCACCCGTGGCTCAGTGGGTAGCACTCTCACCTCTGAGTCAGTGCTGAGGGAGTGCTGAACTGTCGGAGGTGCCATCTTTCGAATGAGACGTAAACCGAGGTCCTGTCTGCTCTCTCTCAGGCGGACGTAAAATAACCTATGGCACTATTTCGACGAAGAGCAGGTGTCCTGGCCAATATTTATCCCTCAACCAACATCACTAAAAGATAAGATTATCTGATCACTATCTAATTGATGCTGTGGAACTTTGCTGTGCACAATTTGGCTGCTGTGTTTCCCACATTACAACGGTGGCTACAGTTCAAAAGTACTTCACTGTAAAATGCTTTGGGACATCCTGAGGTCTTAAAAGAGGGTATACAAATGCAAGTTCTTTCTTTCACTCTATTTCCCTTCTCTGATATTAAGGATATCATGTCAAGGGAGAGAGAGTAACTTGTAAATGGAGCTATATGTTCTGTTGTGTATGCAATAATGTTAGACTGAGTACTGTTTAACTCCAAGAGGTATGTCCATGGCTCTGCTTTATTAAGGCCCAAAGTGACTACTATACAAAATGGCTGGCCTTTTATACTTGGGCTGCACACACGTGCATGCAGCCCAATAGCTTCCAACAGTGACGCCATCTAGTGGCTAATGATCCCAAAAGTACATACATGACAATACCCCACCTCTGAGATATTAACATAGTCTTTTACAAATTGAGACGGTCTGGTGCTTTATGCTCCCGGGTTGACCGTCTCAGTTCAACTCCAGCCTTGGGTGAGTGTTCAGAGTCGATTGTGACTGGTGGCTGACCCGGTGGGAGTGGCAATGGCCACGTCAGGAATTGAAAGTCCCGATTCACTGATGACCACTGAGTCCTCTGATGACTGGGGGTAGGTTGGTTGGTCGTCGATTGTCTCTTTCTCCGACTATTCCGGTTCGTCTGTGTGCCGCATTTTTGGCTGATCCATATGTTTCCTGCATGTTTGCCCATTTTTGGGCTTGACAATAAATACTCTGTTGCCCTCCTTGGCCATGACAGTACCCGCGATCAACTTGGGAGCCTGACCATAATTCAGAACATATACAGGATCATTTACAGAAATATCGCGTGACACAGCTGCGTGACCGTGATATCCTTGCTGACTTTGTCTTCTATATTCAACATGATTATTCAAGTCAGGGTGTACAAGAGATAGCTTGGTCTTAAGATCTCTCTTCATCATTAGTTCAACAGATGAGACCCCGGTAAGGGTGTGTGGCCTTGTCCTGTAACTCAGCAGTATGCATGACAGGCGGGTCTGCAGTGACCCTTGGGTTACTCGCTTCATACTTTGCTTTATGATTTGGACAGCACGTTCTGCTTGCCCATTGGGTGCAGGTTTGAACGATGCTGACCTTACATTGAGTTTCACGAATGCTTGAAATTCCTGACTGGTGAAGCATGATCCGTTGTCGCTAACAACGATGTCCGGCAGACCATGTGTCGCGAACATGACATTTAGATTCTCAATGGTAGCTGCGGATGTGCTGAATGACATGATTCTACACTCTATCCACTTCGAATATGCATCCACCACAACTAAAAACAGCTTCCCCAGGAAGGGACCTGCAAAGTCTATGGGGATCTTGGACCATGGTTTGAACAGCCACGACCACAGACTCAGCGGCGATTCCACTGGTGCTTTGCTGAGCTGCATGCAAGTGTTGCACTGATGCACACATGATTCCAGCTCAGAGTCAATTCCCGGCCACCATACATGAGACCTGGTGATGGCTTTCATCATTACAATGACAGGATGTGTGCTATATAGCTCACGTACAAATTTCTCTCTCCCTTTCTTGGGCATAACAACACGATTGCCCCACAGTATACAATCCGACTGAATAGGCAGTTCGTCTTTGCGACGAATGTAAGGTTTGGTCTCCTCGCACATTTGCTTGGGTATGGCAGACCAATCACCTTTGAGGATGCAACTCTTCACCACCGATAAAATCGGGTCCTGGCTGGTCCAGGTCTTAACTTGTTGAGCCTTCACTCTCAAAAGCATCCATAACTAATAGGTCCGCCGTTTGTGGCGTTTCCACCTCCAGTGTAGGCAACGGCAGATGGCTCAAAGCATCTTCACAATTCTTGGTACCAGGTCCATGGCGAATGACATAATCATAAGCGGATAACGTCAGCGTCCACCTCTGGATGCGGGATGAAGCATTGAATGGTATCAATATCAGAGAACAGTGAAATGAGCGGCTTGTGATCTGTCTCCAGTTCAAACCGAAGATCAAACAAGTACTGATGCATCTTTTTAACCCATACACACAGGCTAGTGCTTCTTTCTCTACCATGCTGTAGGCTCTTTCCGCTTTAGACAAACTTTTTGAAGCATACGCGACTGGTTGAAGTTTACCCGACTCATTAGCTTGTTGGAGTATGCAACCAATTCCATATGACGAAGCATCACAGGCCAATACTAAATGTTTACATGGATCATAATGTACCAGCAGCTTGTTAGAGCAAAGCAGATTGGTGGCTTTCCCAAAAGCTCTGTCTTGAGACGCACCCCACACCCATTTGTCGCCTTTTCTTAGCAGCATGTGCAGTTGTTCGAAGAAGGTGCTTAATTTAGGTAGGAAATTACCGAAGTAGTTGAGTAGACCCAGGAATGAACGGAGGTCCGTCACATTCTGCGGCTTGGGTGCATTCTTAATGGCGTTGGTTTTTGTGTCCGTAGGCCTGATGCCTTCAGCAGCAATTTTCCTCCCCAGGAATTCAACCTCTGGTGCCATGAAGACGCACTTCGAGCATTTCAGTCTGAGTCCCACTCTGTCCAGACGATGTAGAACCTCTTCCAGGTTGTTCAGATGTTCCTCGGAGTCATGACCTGTGATCAGGGTGTCATCTTGGAACACAACGGTTCTGGGAATGGACTTCAGTAGACTCTCCATGTTCCTCTGAAATATTGCTGCAGCCAAGCGAATTCCAAAAGGATAAATAAACAGTCCTTTATGCGTGTTAATGCACGTAAGTCTCTTTGACATTTCGACCAGCTCCTGTGTCATGTAGGCCGACGGTAAGTTCAGTTTGGTGAACGACTTCCCCCCAGCGAGCGTTGCAAATGAGTCATCAGCCTTTGGTAACGATACTGATCCTGTTTCGAAACCCTGTTGATCGTAGCCTTGTAGTCTCCACAGATTCTGACTGTGCCATCACTTTTCAGCACAGGAACAATGGGGTTGGCCCATTCATTAAATTCAACCGGTGATATGATCCCTTCACGCTGATGTCTGTCCAGTTCGATTTCACCCTTCTCCCTCATCATATACGGAACTGCCCAAGCTTTAGGATGGACGGATCTTGTATCCGAGTCCATGTGGATCTGCACCTTTGCTCCTGTGAAGTTGCCGATGCTGGTTCGAACAGCGAGGGGAACTTGCTCAGTACTTGGGTACATGTATCTTTCTCCAACAACAATGCCTTGATGTCGTTCCAATCGCATCTGATTTTTTTAAGCCAGTTCCTGCCGAACAGCATTGGGCCATTGCCTGGGACAATCCATAGCAGTAACTCGTGAACCGCACAGTCATGCGACACTTAAATTGTGGCACTGCCAATCACCATTATGAGTTCTTTGGTGTACGTATGCAATTTGGCAATGACTGGACTCAGCCTGGGCCTCACAGCCTTAGTATCCCACAGCTTGTCGAATACCTTCTGGCTCATTATCGATTGACTCACCCCCGTGTCCAGTTCCATTGATACCGGCACCCCATTAAATTTCACGTTGATCATTATCGGTTTGCTCTTAGTTAGGAACAAGTACAGTCCATACACGTCCTCCTGTGGTATCTCAGATTGCGTAGTCGGATCCACGCTAGTCTGACCATCATCCACCACGTGGTGTGTCACAGCCGCTTGCTCATCTGCAGACACTTGCTCTGGAGATGCCCCACTCTCAGACAGCCTTTGCAACTATATTGCTTAAATCAGCACTGCTTGCTGGTGCCGGTGATTTCCCTTACATTGCCAACACGGAGAAATCGGATGCATTCCCGCTGGCGTACTTTGGGCAGCCACAGATTTCGCATACGCAGTCGGGTAGGCCCTGCCATGTGCCGCTCTGCCGAACGTCGAATCAATCATATTTACAGTACTTATCGAGTTTCGATTTTTCACTGATATCTGCTTTTGACGACTATCCGTCGTCAGGCATGACTAGCGATTGTGATGGCCCTGTTCAAGTTCAACGTCTCCACCGCCAGTAGTTTACGCAGGATCACCTCGTGGTTGATGCTGACTACAAAGAAGTCCCGCAGCATGTCTGCCAACACAGCTCCGAACTTAGACGGTCCCGCTAGATGTCTCAGGTCGGCAACGAATTCCGCCGCATTCTGGCCCTCTGAGCGGACGTGTGCAAAGTCTGTATCTCGAGATGATGATGCCTTTGTCTAGCTTAAGGTGTACCAGTGCACACAATTCTTCATACGTCTTCTCTGTTGGACTCACAGGCAGGAGTAGATTCTTTATCAGACCATAAATTTTTGGACCGTGAGGAACACCGCCCGGCGCCGACTTCCTCCATTTTGTTGGCCATGAAGAACTGGCTCAAACGGCTCACAAAGTCTGCCCAATCTTCTCCTTCCACAAATCGCTCCGACAATCCAATTGTGCTCATTTTTGCATGCAAAGGTTCTTGTTGCCTCGTCTCCAAATGTGTATGCAATAACTGTTAGACTGAGGACTGTTTAACTCCAAGAGGTATAACCTTGGCTCTGTTTTATTCAGGCCCAAAGTGATTAATAACAAAATGGCTGGCCTTTTATACTTAGGCTGCACACACGTGCGTGCAGCCCAATGGCCTCCAACAGTGACGCCATCTAGTGGCTAGCGATCCCAAAAGTACATGCATGTCATGTTCCACTAACCCCCAGAACTGGTCGATATGTATAGAAACACAACTATTGGTAAAAAAAAGGTATGAGGTCCTACGAGACAAATTTAAGGAGCTAGGAGCTAAATTAAAAAGTAGGACCTCAAAAGTAGTAATCTCGGGATTGCTACCAGTGCCACGTGCTAGTCAGAGTAGGAATCGCAGGATAGTGCAGATGAATACGTGGCTTGAGCAGTGGTGCAGCAGGGAGGGATTCAAATTCCTGGGGCATTGGAACAGGTTCTGGGGAAGGTGGGACCAGTACAAACCGGACGGTCTGCACCTGGGCAGGACCGGAACCAATGTCCTCGAGGGAGTGTTTGCTAGTGCTGTTGGGGAGGAGTTAAACTAATATGGCAGGGGGATGGGAACCAATGCAGGGAGACAGAGGGAAACAAAAAGGAGACAAAAGCAAAAGACAGAAAGGAGATGAGTAAAAGTGGAGGGCAGGGAAACCCAAGGCAAAAAACAAAAAGGGCCACTGAATATAAGGGGCTGCAGGAGGGTTCAAAACTAAAAATTATGGGTTCAAAACTAGGATTAAAACACTCTACCTAAATGCACGCAGCATTCGAAATAAAGTAAATGAGTTGACGGCACAAATCATTACAAATGGGTATGATTTGGTGGCCATTACAGAAACATGGTTGCGGGGTGGCCAAGACTGGGAATTAAACATACAGGGGTATCTGACGATTCGGAAAGATAGAAGGGAAAGGAGGTGGGGTAGCTCTGTTAATAAAGAATGATATCAGGGCAGTTGTGAGAGGCGATATTGGCTCTAATGAACAAAATGTTGAATCATTGTGGGTGGAGATTAGAGATAGTAAGAGGAAAAAGTCACGAGTGGGCATAGTTTATAGGCCCCAAAATAATAACTTCACAATGGGGCGGACAATAATCAAGGGAATAATAGAGGCATGTGAAAAAGGAACGGCAGTAGTCATGGGGGATTTTAACCTACATATCGATTGATCAACTCAAATCGCACGGGGTAGCCTGGAGGAGGAATTCATAGAATGCATACGGGATTGTTTCTTAGAACAGTATGTAACAGAACCTACAAGGGAGCAAGCTATCTTAGATCTGGTCCTGTGTAATGAGACAGGAATAATAAACGATCTCCTAGTAAAAGATCCTCTCGGAATGAGTGATCACAGTATGGTTGAATTTGTAATACAGATTGAGGGTGAGGAAGTAGTGTCTCAATCGAGCGTACTATGCTTAAACAAAGGGGACTACAGTGGGATGAGGGCAGAGTTAGCAAAAGTAGACTGGGAACACAGACTAAAGGGTGGCACAATTGAGGAACAGTGGAGGACTTTTAAGGAGCTCTTTCATAGTGCGCAACAAAAATATATTCCAGTGAAAAAGAAGGGCGGTAAGAGAAGGGATAACCAGCCGTGGATAACCAAGGAAATAAAGGAGAGTATCAAATCAAAGACCAATGCGGATAAGGTGGCCAACGTTAGTGGGAAACTAGAGGATTGGGAAAATTTTAAACGACAGCAAAGAATGACTAAAAAAGCAATAAAGAAAGGAAAGATTACGAAGGTAAACTTGCGCAAAACATAAAAACAGATAGTAAAAGCTTTTACAGATATATAAAACGGAAAAGAGTGACTAAAGTAAATGTTGGTCCCTTAGAAGATGAGAAGGGGGATTTAATAATGGGAAATGTGGAAATGGCTGAGGCCTTAAACAATTATTTTGCTTCGGTCTTCACAGTGGAAGACACAAAAACCATGCCAAAAATTGCTGGTCACAGGATTGTGGGAAGGGAGGACCTTGAGACAATCACTATCACTAGGGGGGCTGTGCTGGACAGGCTAATGGTACTCAAGGTAGACAAGACCCCTGGTCCTGATGAAATGCATCCCAGGGTATTAAAAGAGATGGCGGAAGTTATAGCAGATGCATTCGTTATAAACTACCAAAATTCTCTGGACTCTGGGGAGGTACCAGCGGATTGGAAAGCAGCTAATGTAACGCCTCTGTTTAAAAAAGGGGGCAGACAAAAGGCAGGTAACTATAGGCCGGTTAGTTTAACATCTGTAGTGGGGAAAATGCTTGAAACTATCATTAAGGAAGAAATAGCGGGACATCTAGATAGGAATAATGCAATCAAGCAGACGCAGCATGGATTCATGAAAGGGATATCATGTTTAACTAATTTACTGGAATTCTTTGAGGATATAACGAGCATGGTGGATAGAGGTGTACCGATGGATGTGGTGTATTTAGATTTCCAAAAGGCATTCGATAAGGTGCCACACAAAAGGTTACTGCAGAAGATAGAGGTACACGGAGTCAGAGGAAATGTATTAGCATGGATAGAGAATTGGCTGGCGAACAGAAAGCAGAGAGTCGGGATAAATGGGTCCTTTTCGGGTTGGAAGTCGGTGGTTAGTGGTGTGCCACAGGGATCGGTGCTGGGACCACAACTGTTTACAATATACATAGATGACCTGGAAGAGGGGACAGAGTGTAGTGTAACAAAATTTGCAGATGACACAAAGATTAGTGGGAAAGCGGGTTGTGTAGAGGACACAGAGAGGCTGCAAAGAGATTTGGATAGGTTAAGCGAATGGGCTAAGGTTTGGCAGATGGAATACAATGTCGGAAAGTGTGAAGTCATCCACCTTGGGGAAAAAAAATAGTAAAAGGGAATATTATTTGAATGGGGAGAAATTACAACATGCTGAGGTGCAGAGGGACCTGGGGGTCCTTGTGCATGAATCCCAAAAATTTAGTTTGCAGGTGCAGCAGGTAATCAGGAAGGCGAATGGAATGTTGACCTTCATTGCGAGAGGGATGGAGTACAAAAGCAGGGAGGTCTTGCTGCAACTGTATAGGGTATTGGTGAGGCCGCACCTGGAGTACTGCGTGCAGTTTTGGTCACCTTACTTAAGGAAGGACATACTGGCTCTGGAGGGGGTACAGAGACGATTCACTAGACTGATTTCGGAGATGAGGGGGTTACCTTATGATGATAGATTGAGTAGACTGGGTCTTTACTCGTTGGAGTTCAGAAGGATGAGGGGTGATCTTATGGAAACATTTAAAATCATGAAAGGGATAGACAAGATAGAGACAGAGAGGTTGTTTCCACTGGTAGGGGAGACTAGAACTAGGGGGCACAGCTTCAAAATACGGCGGAGCCAATTTAAAACCGAGTTGAGAAGGAATTTCTTCTCCCAGATGGTTGTGAATCTGTGGAATTCTCTGCCCAAGGAAGCAGTTGAGGTTAGCTCATTGAATGTATTCAAATCACTGATAGATAGATTTTTAATCAATAAGGGAATTAAGGGTTACGGGGAGAGGGCGGGTAAGTGGAGCAGAGTCCATGGCCAGATCAGCCATGATCTTGTTGAATGGCGGAGCAGGCTCGAGGGGCTAGATGGCCTACTCCTGTTCCTAATTCTTATGTTCTTATGTATATTTTTTAAAGTGTGCTCAGGTAACCTCCTCTATTAGGTTATGGACAGATGGAGATATATATCCCAATGGATACATTAATTAATTTGATTTTATAAGGCCCACCTGCATTTATAAAGTCAAAGTTAACTAATATATCCATTGAGATTTCCAGTTCGATCCGTGCATTACCAGATCCATAATGTGGTGCTACTTTCTCATTGCTTGAATGACTTCTAATAACCTCAATACAATCTGCCTATTCTGCCAGGAGGTGACAAGCCAATGCTAACTCACAACCTGCTGGTCTTTCCCGCAGGTCAAATTGAACTCTCCACATTTTACTTACCCTCTAGTTGCATTTCACAATCTAAATTCAGTTCCCCAAGACAATTCTCCCAATTGTCATAGTTCTGTAGATGTGGTTTGAAACAAGTTTCTGCTTAATATTTTTAATAGGCAATGGATAAGGTGCAAAGTAGATTTACAAGAACATGATACTAGAATTGAGAGGTTATAACTTATCAGGAAAGACTGAACAGGCTGGGGCTCTTCACTCTAGAAAAGAGTAGGCTGAGGGGTGACGAATTAGAGGTCTTTACAATTATGACGGTGTTTAATAGGTTAGATGGGGAGAAACTGTTTTCACTGGCAGGAGGGTCGGTAACCAGAGGACACAGATTTAAGATCATTGGCAAAAGAACCAGAGGGGAGATGAGGAGATTTCCACTTGTGGGGGAGACTAAAATTTCGGGCCATAAATATGATAAGACACGAATAAATCCAATAGGGAATTCAGGAGAAACTTCTTTACCCAAAGAGCGGTGAGAATGTGGAACTCGCTGCCGCAGGGAGTGGTTGAGGTGAGTAGCATAGATGCAGTTAAGGGTAAGCTCGATAAATACATAAGGGAGAAAGGAGTAGAGGGATTTGTTGATGGGTGAGATGAGGGGGCTAGGAGGAGGTTCATGTGGAGGATAAACACCGGCATGGACCAGTTGGGTCGAATGGCCGTTTCTGTAAATTCCATGCAATTCTACGTAATTTTTCAAACTGGGATGATTTATTCATCTTTAATGTATCATGTTTGTCGCTTTAAGTTCAACACCCCAACCCACTGCTGCGGCATCACTGAAGAACCAAAATATTTTTTTTCATAAATTCATGTGGGCATCGCTGGCAAGGCCAGCATTTATTGCCCATTCCTAATTGCCCTCGAGAAAGTGGCGGTGGGCCACCATTTCAGAGGACAGTTAAGAGTCAGCCACATTGCTGTGGGTCATATAGGCCAGACTAAGTAAGGATAGCAGATTTCCTTCCCTAAAGGACACTAGTAAACCAGATGGGGTTTTATGCCGATCCGGTAGTTTCATGCTGATGCTAGCTTTTTATTCCAGATTTATTCAATTAATTGAATTTAAATTCCCCAGCTGCCATGGTAGGATTTGAACTCATGTCCCCAGATTATCAGCCCAGGCCTCTGGATTATTAGTGCACTAACATAACCACTGTGCTACCGTACTCCACACAAATATAATTTTATGATTATTTTATTTCTACTTTATCGTTGATCACCAGCTGCAATGTTCTGCTCCCTGGCCCCAATGCTGTTGCTTCCTGTCTCTTTTCGCACCCAAATGTAATCACTATAGAATCTAAAAAACATATCTGCAAAGCAGCTATGACAATGCAACTGTCAACAACTAGTACCTGAGGTTAAAGGTTACCTGGCAACATCTGTATCAGAAATAGTGGACTTTTCAATCTCATCATGACATGATTAAGAAACCACAAGGTCAACAGCCATTTTCTGAGTATTATGAGACACTTTATAAGCAAATGATAATTGTTATAGGGAGCGCTTATTTCTCTGAAATTGTAGCAATTAGAATTTTGTAAGATTATTTGCGTTTACAATGAACAAGCATTTGCCTTTTAACTGACTGGACTTCATAGAATTTTATGGCACAGAAGGAGGCCATTCACCCCATCGTGCCTGTACTGGCTCTCTGAAAGAGCTATCCAATTAGTCCCACTCCCCCTGCTCTTTCTCCATAGCCCTGCAAATTCTTCCTTTTCAAGTATATTCCTTTTTGAAAATTACAATTGAATTTGTTTCTAGCACCCCTTCAGGCAATGAATTCCAGATCACAAGTTGCTGCGTAAAAAAAATTCTCTTCACCTCCCCTCAGATTCTTTTGCCAATTAACTTAAATCTGTGGAAACAGTTTCTCCTTCCTTACTCTGTCAAAACCTTTCATGAATTTGAACACCTCTATTAAATTCTCCTCAATCTTCTCTGCCCTAAGGAGAACACTCACAGCTTCTCCAGTCTCTCCACATAACTGAAGTCCCTCATCACTGGCACCATTCTGGTAAATCTCCTTTGCACTCTCTCCAAGGCCTTGACATCCTTTCAAAAATGCGGTGCCCAGAATTACACACAATACTCCAGCTGAGGCCTAACCAGCGATTTATAAAGGTTTAGCATAACTTCCTTGCTTTTGTACTCTCTGCCTCTATTTAAAAAGCCAAGGATCCTGTATGTTTTTTTTTAAAAACAGCTTTATCAATGTATCCTGCCACCTTCAAAGATTTTGAAACAGAATCCCATCCATCACAATAAACTTCAGACACCACACTCCAGGCCCCTACCCATGAGTAATGCTATGGAAAGCCAATTAGTAACACACTTTCTTTTAACTGAAACAGCTTAAAAAATACATCCGATGGCGCGGTAAGAGTCTTATTTGTGAAAATGCCTTCTACCGAAGACAGGAAGCCTGACCTAAACATGAACAGTCAGAAATGTAGATTTTCAGTACTCCAATAATGCTTTAGCTTTCACCAGGAAGCTGAACTATGAGTTCAGATATTAGTTAAGTTCTTAGCCCCTGCTGCCATTGTATGAATTTCGGAGCCCAAATGCAGACTCCAGCAGACTGCTTGAATATTCTGCTTGAATAACACAAATTGCCAGCTCTTTTTTACTCAACATTTATCAGTTCTCACAATCAGCTACCGTCATCACCAGTGGCAGGAAAAGAAAAAAAATGCAAAACATCCAAGAGCATGTTCCGTTTAGCTCAGTGTATTTAACCCAGTTCCTAGCCCCTCTTTTTCTTCCGTATCTAATGGTACGTAGGGCAACCCATTTCTTTCACTGATTTTACATCCAGCAGATTGGGTTATTTCTGTAACAGAGACCCTTTCTATGTGGACAGATCTTTAGACTGACTCACAACTCCCTATAAAAGGACCAGCTAGATGCGATTTGGAGGATCATCACCCCCTCCCATCGGGGGTGAGGGTGGGGAAGGGAAGTATCATTTAATGTATTTGCTTCATGGGTTCTTTGCGTCAGAATTCATAGCAACACATTGCTAATAAGAACAAATTGGTTTATTAACAAAGGTTTAATAATCACACGACGCAGTTCCAGTTCACCCACTAGGCTCACAACTGCATACCTTATCGTGGATGATCTAGACTCAACTGACTGAGGTTTCATTGAGTCTTGTGAACATCACGTGACTGACGAAGCCACTCACAATGCAACAGCTCTACAAACCTGTGAGCATACATTACATATCCTGCTATCTGTCAACCGTGTATTCAGGGACCAGGTAAGTGATTGGTTGGTAAGTATTTCTCTCTATTTCTCTTTTTCTCTAAAACTAGGGCATTGGTGTAAATTAAGAGCCATGATTATAGATTAGAAATTGTAAATAGATAATTGAGTTGATATGTCCTTACTGTACAGTATAAATGCACACGAGGCTCATACTTGAGAGGAGGTCACTCTGTGACCAGTTACCTTTATTACCAAGACCTCAAGTGATGAAGGTGGGTGGAGCTTCCCCTTTTATACCTGAAAGTCCAGGTTAGGAGTGTTTCCCGCAAGTTCACCCCCTTGTGGTCAATGTTCTCAAGGTGTACAACTTAGGTCAGCTTCTACATGGGTAACAATGAAAGTTGAATACATGACATCACCTCCCCACCCCCCCCGCCAAAGTCTTATTGGGATCACAGGTTAAGTCTCTCTGGTGGTTTACGCTCCCTTGTAGAGCGCCTGAGTTGGGGCTCCGGTTGTTGGGCGCTGGCCTGAGTGTCTGCTGTTTGCGGTGCCTCAGGCTGTCCGGACTGCCCACACCTTCACTTGGTTCCGGTCACCTGTGGTGGAGTAAACTCTATGTCGTGTTCTTCCTCTGCTTCTTTTATAGGGTTGCTGAACCTCCTTTTAGTTTGATCCACGTATTTGCAGCAGATTTGTCCATTGATAAGTTTAACTACCAAAACCCCATTCCCCTCTTTGGCAATCACAGTGCCTGCAAGCCATTTGGGCCCTGCAGCGTAATTAAGGACACAAACAGGGTCATTGACATCAATACATCGCGCCCTCGCATTCCTGTCATGGTAGTCACATTGTGACTGATGCCTGTTCTCAACAATTTCTTTCATAGTAAGGTGTATAAGGGATAACCTGGTTTTGAGCGTCCTTTTCATTAGCAGCTCTGCGGGTAGAACCACTGTGAGCGAGTGTGGTCGGGATCTATTGGCCAACAGAAGGCGTGATAAGCGGCTTTGTCGGGAACCCCTCCCATGGATTCTGATCATCCTGTTTGACTATCTGCACTGCTCGTTCTGCCTGGCCGTTTGAGGCCGGCTTGAACGGTGCCGTTCTGACATGGTTGATTCCATCGCCTGCCATGAAATCCTGGAATTCAGTGCTTGTGAAGCACGGGCAATTGTCGCTGACCAAGACATCCGGTAGACCATGGGCGGCGAACATTGCCCGTAGACTTTCGACCGTGGCAGAGGATGTGCTTGAATTTAAAATGGCACACTCAATCCATTTGGAGTAGACGTCTACGACAACCAAAAACATTTTTCCATAAAAGGACCTGCATAGTCCACATGGATGCTTGACCACGGTTTGGCGGGCCAGGATCAGGGGCTAAGGGGGGCTTCCCTGGGTGCGTTGCCCAGCTGAGCACACGTGTTGCACCTGCGAACACAAAGTTCCAGGTCTGCATCTATCCCTGGCCACCAAACGTGTGACTTGGCAATTGCCTTCATCATGACAATGCCCGGGTGCTCATTCAAGTTCTCTGATAAACACCTCTCTGCCCATCTGGGGCAAGACTACTCGGTTTTCCCACAGTAGGCAATCGGCCTGAATCGATAGTTCATCCTTGCGCCTATGAAACGGTTTAAATTCCTCAGGGCATGCCCCGTACGTGGCTGCCCAGTCCCCATTCAGGACACATTTCTTAACTAAAGACAGTAGCAGGTCTTTATTTGTCCAGACTTTAATCTGATGGGCTGCCACAGGTGAGCTTTCGCTTTTGAAAGCTTCAACAGCCATGACCATCTCAGCATTATGCTCAGTTGCCCCCTCAGTGGTGGCCAGTGGGAGCCTGCTGAGTGCATCTGCGCAGTTTTCAGTGCTCTGTCTGTGCCGAATTGTGTAGTCATAGGCAGCGAACGTAAGTGCCCACCTCTGTATGCGGGCCGATGTATTCGCATTTATGACCTTGTTGTCGGCCAAAAGGGGTTTGTGATCTGTCTCCAGCTCAAATTTCCTGCCAAACAGGTACTGGTGCATTTTTTTTTTACTGCATATACACATGCTAGCGCTTCCTTTTCTGCCATCCCGTAGTCCCCTTATGCCTGGGACAGACTTCTGGAGGCATAAACTACTGGCTGTAACTGACCATTGGCATTCACATGCTGCAACACACACCCGACCCCATAGGACGACGCATCGCACATTAGAACAAGTTTCTTACATGGGTCATATAACGTTAACAGTTTGTTGGAGCAGAACAAGTTGCGTGCTCGATCAAAAGCCCTTTCCTGGCTTTCCCACCCAGACCCAATTGCGACCTTTGCGTAGGAGCATGTGTAGCAGCTCGAACAGCATGCTTAATTTGGGAAGAAAGTTACCAAAATAGTTCAGGAGCCCCAGGAACGAATGCAGCTCCGTCGTGTTACGGGGTCTGGGTGCTCTCTGGATGACTTCCATTTTGGACGCAGTGGGTCTGATCCCGTCTGCTGCTATCCTTCTCCCCAGGAATTCTACCTCTGGAGCCAAGAAGACGCACTTCGCCTTTTTCAGTCGTAGCCCTACCCGGTCCAGTCTGCGTAGCACCTCCTCCAGGTTGTGGAGGTGTTCTTCAGTATCGTGACCCGTGATGAGGATGTCGTCTTGAAAAACCACCATCCTTGGAATCGACTTGAGGAGGCGTTCCATATTTCGCTGAAAGATCGCGGCGGCTGGACGAATCCAGAACGGACATCTGTTATACTCAAACAACCCCTTGTGTGTCGTGATGGTGGTCAGCTTCTTCGACTCACTCGCCAGCTCCTGGGTTATGTAAGCTGAGGTCGGGTCCAATTTTGAAAAAAGTTTGCCACCGGATAGCGTCGCAAAGAAGTCCTCCGCTCTCGGTAGCGGGTACTGGTCTTGGAGTGACACCCGATTGATGGTGGCCTTGTAATCGCCACATATCCTGACCGACACATCCGCCTTGAGCACCAGCACGATCAGGCTCGCCCAGTCGCTGAATTCGACTGGCGAGATGGTGCCTTCCCTCAGCAGGCGGTCCAATTCGCATTCTATCTTTTCCCGCATCACATATGGCACCGCTCTGGCGTCCGGATTTATGTGAATCACTACCTTGGCCCCCATGAAAGTGCCGATGCCGGGGTGAAATAATGAGTCAAATTTGTCCAGGACCTGTGAGCATGATACTCACTCCACAGAAGAAATTGCATTGACATCGCCCCATTTCCTGTTCATGACAGCAAGCCAACTCCTCCCCAGTAGTGCGGGACCGTCCCCCGGGACAATCCAGAGTGGCAACCTGTTCTCCGAATCTTTGTGGGTCATGACTACCGTGGCGCTGCCTAGCACCGGAATGATCTCCTTTGTATATGTCCGTAGCTGTGCGTCAATCGGCAATAATTTTGGCCTCCTGGCCTTGGACACCCACAACCTTTTGAACTGTTTGATACTCATCAGGGACTGGCTGGCCCTCATGCCTAGCTCCATTAATACTGGGATGCCATTGAGGAGCACTTTCATCATTATCGGTGGCGTCCTAGTGTATGAACTGTATATGTGCTCCACATGAACTCGCTGAACTTCAGCTTCCAGCAATTTCCCCCAGTATTCATTTGGCCTCGTAGGGCTTACATCGACTCCGTCCTCCTCGTACATCAACCCGGCTGCAGGCTTCCTGCACATACGTGCCAAGTGACCACTGACGTTGCAGTTTCTGCAGGTATATTGCTGATACCTGCAAGCTCTGGCTGGGTGCTTGCCTCCATACTCCAGCATGAGCTGGAGGCCCCGTTGTTGGAAACAAAAGGTCCATTACCAATCGATTGTCTCTGACTGTCTCTGTAACTGTCCTTAAGCGCACAGGTGTTGATGGCCCCATTACTGACCGCATTGTCCATTGCGAAGACATGAATCGCCGTTCAGCTAGACATTGTCTCTGTTGAATTCCCCCTTTGGGTTCGACTACATGCTGGGGCATGTCGATTGCCCTTGTCTGCCTAGAGAACTGTGTGCCGCGTTAACAGTGTTGACTCCCTGGTCGTTTGCCGCATTTGAGCCAAGATTTTTGTCATACATCATTCTGGTCTCTTCCTCCCCTGAGATAAATGTCTGGGCTATCAGAGCCGCCGCTTCCAAGGTCAAGTCTTTGGTCTCAATCAGTTTCCTGAAAACCCCAGCGTGCCCGATGCCCTCAATAAAAAAGTCTTGCATCATCTCCGCTCTGCATGCATCTGTGAACTTACATAGGCTCGCCAGTTGCTGGAGATCTGCCACGAAGTCAGGGACGCTTTGCCCTTCTCGCCGCCGGTGCGTGTAAAACCGGTGTCTCGCCATGTGCATGCTGCTCACCGGTTTATTGTGTTCCCCGATCAACTTACTGAGCTCTTCGAACGTCTTGTCCGCCGGCTTCTCTGGCGCTAGAAGATCCTTCATCGTACGTTCTGGATCCACAAACCGTCAGGAGATGAGCCCTGCATTTGTTGGCCGAATCCTGTCCCAACCATTCCTTAGTGACAAAACTTTGCTGTAGTCTCTCAATAAAGTCGTCCCAATCATCACCAACACAGTACCTCTCTTCTGTGTTGCTAGTGGCCATGCTCGCGTGGTTTAAATCCCAGTTTTGCGTCGCCAATGATATGTCCTTACTATACAGTATAAATGCACACGAGGCCCATACTTGAGAGAATGTCACTCTGTGACCAGTTACCTTTATTACCAAGACCTCAAGTGATGAAAGTGGGAGTTTCAACGATGGTAATGCCATTTAATGTTAATGGGAGGTGGTTGGACTCTGTTGTTGAATTTGGCCGTTGCCTGGCACTGTGTGGCACGAATGGTACTTGCCACTTGTCAACCCAGCCTGGATGTAGTCCAGGTCTTTCTGTATGCGGGCAAGAACTGCTTCATTACATGAAGAAATGTGAATTGAACTGAACACTGCAATCACCAGCGAACATCCTCACTGGTGACCTTATGATGGAGGGAAGGTCATTGATGAAATAGCTGAAGATGGTTGGACCTAGGACGCTGCCCTGAGGAACCCCTGCAGCGATGTCCTGGGGCTGAGATGATTGACCTCCAACTATCACAACCATCTTTCTTTGTGTAGTTGTGTCTCTAGCCAGTGGAGCGTTTTCCCCCTGATCCCCATTGACTTCCATTTTACTCGGGCACCTTGATGTCACACTCGGTCAAATGCTGCCGATATCATGGGCAATCACTCTCACAATACCACTTAAATTCAGCTCTTTTGTCCATGTTTGGACCAAGGCTGTAATGAGGTCAGGAGCCGAGTGGTCCTGGCAGAACCAAACTGAGCATCAGTAAGCAGGTTATTGGTGAGTAAGTGCAACTTGATAGCACTGTTGATGACACCTTCCATCATTTTGCTGACGATTGAGAGTAGTAGGCTGATGGCCAGGTTGGATTTGTTCTGCTTTTTATGGACAGTGCAATTTTGAAATTTGTCATGTAGATGCCAATGTAGTAGCTGTACTGGAACAGCTTGGCTACAACAACAACTTGTATTTATATAGCACCTTTAACATAGTGAAACGTCCCAAGGCACTTCACAGGAGTATTATGAAACAAATAATTTAACATCGATCCACATAAGGAGAAATTAGGGCAGGTGACCAAAAGCTTGGTCAAAGAGGTAGGTTTTAAGGAGGGTCTTAAAGGAGGCAAGGGAAGTAGAAAGGTGGCGAGGTTTAGGGAAGGAGTTCCAGAGAGGGCCTAGGCCACAGAAGGCAGGGCCACCAAAGATTGAGCGATTATCATCAGGGATGCTCAAGAGGGTAGAATTAGAGGAGCGCAGACATCTCTGGGGGTTGTGGGTTTGGAGAAGATTGGGAGGGGTGAGGCCATGGAGGGATTTGAAAACAAGGATGAGAATTTTGAAATCGAGGCGTTGCTTAACCGAGAGCCAATGTCGGTCAGTGAGCACAGGCGTGATGGGTGAGCGGGACTTGGTGCGAGTTAGAACACAAGAGCTGAGGCTAATTCTGGAACATAAGTCTTCAGCAAAGAGCCTTTGCTGTATCCAGTGAGCTCAACCATTTCTTGCTATCACGCGGAGTGAATCGAATAGGCTGAAGACTGGCTTCTGTGATGGTGGGAACCTCAGGAGGATGCCGAAATGGATCATCCAATCGGCACTTCTGGCTGACGGTGGTTTGAGGAATGGTATGCGACAACTTTGGGAGGGGTGAACATTATAAAATCATACAATACAGAAGGAGGCCATTTGGTCCAATGTGTCTGTACTGGCGCTTTGAATGTGCTATTTTGTTAGTACCACTCCTCCGCTTTTTCCCCATAGCCCTGCAGTTTATTTTTAGGCATATGTCCAATTCCATTTTGTAAATGACTACTGAATTTGCTTCCACCACTATTTCAGACAGTGCATTCCACATCACGACAATTCGCTGCATAAAAAAAAAATCTCCTCACCTGCCCGCTGGCTTTTTTGCCAATTGTCTTAAATTTGTGTCCTCTGGCTACTAACCTACCTGCCAGTGGAAACAGTTTCTCTCCATCTACTCTATCAAAAGCCTCATCTTTTAAATCTTCTCTTAACCTTCTCTACGCTAAAGAGGACAATCCCAGCTTCTCTGATCTCTACACATAACTGGTCTCTGGTATCAGTCTAGTAAACCTCCTCTGCAGCTTTTCCAAGGCTGTCCTGACGTGTGGTGGCCAGAATTGGACATAAAACACCAGCTGACGCCTAACCAGTGATTTGTAAAGGTTTAGCACAAATTCCTTGCTTTTGTACTCTCTGCTTCTCTTTATAAAAGCAAGGATCCAGTATGCTTATATAATGACCTTCACAGCATGTCCTGACACTTTCAAAGATTTGTGTATATGAACCCCCAAGTTTCTATGTTTCTGCATCCTCTTTAAAATGGTACTATTTAATGTATATTGCCTACCTCATTTTTCCTTCCAAAATGTATCACTTCACACTTCTCTGCATTAAATTTCATCTGCCGTGTCTGCCCATTTCAGCAGTCTGTCTATGTCCTCCTGCAGTCTGCTAGCTATCCTCCACGCTGTTTACTACATTTCCAAGCTCTATTTCAGCTGCAAGCTTTAAAATTATGCCCCCTATGCCCAAGTCTATGTCATTAATATATATTCCCCTGCTCTTCTTTGAAATAGTGCCATGGGATTTTTTACCTCCACCTGAGAGGGCAGACAGTTAAACATCTGTAAGTGATTTCTATTAGATTTTTCTATAATACTCCAAGACAAGAAGGGGCATTGTTCCAAAGTACCTGTGTTTATTACATTTACAAAAGATGTTAACATTCAAGAAATAAATAAGTTAAAATGCAACTGTTATACTCATAGCATTGTCAGTTATAGATAGATACAACTGGTTAACATCAACAAGGTTTCGAGATGATTGATGTCGAATGGTCTTGCGAGCACTTGAGCAGGTCAAATTTTGCTCTGAGAAAGTTCTACCATCTGTGCTCCAGGTCCAGGCTTATATACATTAAAACACACCCTTAGTCATAATGATCCTTGTGCCCCGGGAGGCCTCCCATTCATAATATTCTTTATCTCTCGCCGAGCAACCATCTGTACTATTACCTTTTCTGAGCCAACACACACAGACTGTTTAGCCTCCCTAATATCATAAGATAACCAGAATGCCTTGTTTACTTCAAATGCTCCAAGGACATGCTTGATCACACAAGGTTTCAATCATTTAGTTGCTTAATTTGATATGTCCTTACTATACAGTATAAATGCACACGAGGTCCATACTTGAGAGAAGGTCACTCTGTGACCAATTACCTTTATTACCAAGACCTCAAGTGATGAAGGTGTGTGGAGCTTCCTCTTTTATACCTGAAAGTCCAGGTTAGGAGTGACTCCCACAAGTTCACCCCCTTGTGGTCAATGTTCTCAAGGTGTACAACTTAGGTCTGGTTATACATGGGTTACGATAGTTGAATACATGACATGAGTGATGTTTCAAAACTTAAAAATCAAATTGGTTAAATAAAATACAAGACAGCAGACCCGAGAGGAGATGGAGCAAAGCAGCAGAGGAGCGGGATAGAAGAGCGGGAACGACTCAACAGAGGCAAAAATCGAAAGTGTGACATCAGAGTGATGTCGGCTCAAGGGAGTCAGCTGATTGGTGAGTAGCCAGTGAGTGTTTTTGTCTTCTGGTTTTAAGTTTATTTCATAGTTAAGTCCATAGTCAAATAACTAGGGCAGCTCAGTCCCATAGAGTGCACATCCTGTGCCATGTGGGAAGTCCTGGACGCTTCACATAGCCTGTGCAGGAAGTGTCACCAGCTACAGCAACTCGAGCTCCAGGTTTCGGAGCTTGAGCGGTGGCTGGAATCACTGCAGTGCATCCACAAGGCTTAGAACTTCGTGGATAGCACGTTTCTAGAGGGGTCACCCCGCAGCTGAAGAATGTGTTGGCAGAGAGGAAGTGGGAACCGTCAGACGGAAGAGGAGGACCAGATAAGTAGTGTAGGAGTCCCCTGAGTACATCTCGCTCTCTAACCAGTATTCTGTTCTGAGTACTGGTGGGGGCGATGGTTTCTCTGGGGAGAGCAGCCAGAGTCAAGTCCAAGAGTAAAGTGGGCATTCTTACCCACTTTATCTATCGGTCCTGCTACCTTCAGGGATCTATGGACGTGCACTCCAAGATCCCTCTGTTCATCTACACTTCACAGTATCCTACCATTTATTGTGTATTCCCTTGCCTTGTTAGTACTCCCCAAATGCATTACCTCACATTTTTCCAGATTAAATTCCATTTGCCACTTTTCTGCCCACCTGCCAGTCCATTGATATCTTCCTCCGGGCTACAGCTTTCTTCCTCACTATCAACCACATGTGCAATTTTTGTATCATCTACAAACTTCTTTCTCATGCCCCTTACAATAAAGTCTAAATCTTTGATGTATACCACAAAAAGCAAGGGACCTATTACTGAGCCCTGCAGAACCCCACTGGAAACAGCTTTCCAGTCACAAAAACTTCCATCAACCATTACCCTTTGCTTCCTGCCACTGAGTCAATTTTGAGTTCAACTTGTCACTTTCCCTGTCTTGTCAAAAGCTTTGCTAACATAGAAACATAGAAAATAGGTGCAGGAGTAGGCCATTCGTAGGTGTAGGCAGGAGTAGGACTTCATCTAACTCCTTTTTGAATATATTTAGTGAATTGGCCTCAACAACTTTCTGTGGTAGAGAATTCCACAGGTTCACCACTCTCTGGGTGAAGAAGTTCCTCCTCATCTCGGTCCTAAATGGCCTACCCCTTATCCTTAGACTGTGTTCCCTGGTTCTGGACTTCCCCAACATTGGGAACATTCTTCCTGCATCTAATCTGTACAATCCCGTCAGAATGTTATATGTTTCTATGAGATCCCCTCTCATTCCTCTAAATTTCAGTGAATATAAGCCTATCTATTCCAGTCTTTCTTCATATGTAAGTCCTGCCATCCCGGTAATCAGTCTGGTGAACCTTTGCTGCGTTCCCTCAATAGCAAGAATGTCCTTCCTCAGATTAGGAGACCAAAATTGTACACAATATTCAAGGTGTGGCCTCACCAAGGCCCTGTACAACTGCAGTAAGACCTCACTGCTCCTATACTCAAATCCTCTCGCTATGAAGGCCAACATGCCATTTGCCTTCATCACTTCCTGATGTACCTGCATGCCAACTTTCAATGACTGATGCACCATGACACCTAGGTCTCGTTGCATCTCCCCTTTTCCGAATCTATCACCATTCAGATAATATTCTGCCTTCCTGTTTTTGCCACCAAAGTGGATAACTTCACATTTATCCACATTATACTGCATCTGCCATGCATTTGCCCACTCACCGAACCTGTCCAAATCATCCTGCAACCTCTTAGCTTCCTCCTCAGAGCTCACACTGCCACCCAGCATGGTGTCATCTGCAAACTTGGGAGATATTACATTAAATTCCTTCGTCCAAATCATTGTTGTATATTGCAAATACCTGGGGTCCCAGCACTGAACCCTGCGGTATTCCACTAGTCACTGCCTGCCATTCTGAAAAGGACCCATTTATCCCTACTTTTTGCTTTGCTTCCTGTCTGCCAACCAGTTCTCTATCCACGTCAATACATTATCCCCAATACCATATGCTTTAATTTTGCACACTAATCTTTTGTGTGGGACCTTGTCAAAAGCCTTTTGAAAGTCCTAATACACCACATCCACTGGCTCTCCCTTGTCCACTCTACCAGTTACATCCTCAAAATATTCTAGAAGATTTGTCAAGCATGATTTCCCTTTCATAAATCCATGCTGACTTGGACGGATCCTGTCACTTCTTTCCAAATGCGCTGCTATTTCATCTTGAAAAATTGATTCCAACATCTTCCCCACTACCGATGTCAGGCTAACTGGCCTATAATTCCCTGTTTTCTCTCTCCCTCCTTTTTTAAAAAGTGGGTTGCATTAGCTACTCTCCAATCTATAGGAACTGTTCCAGAGTCTACTGAATGTTAGAAAATGACCACAAATGCATCCACTATTTCTAGGGCCACTTCCTTAAGTACTCTGGGATACAGACTATGAGGCCCTGGGGACTTATCAGCCTTCAATCCCATCAATTTCCCTAACACAATTTCCTGATTAATAAGGATTTCCTTCAGTTCCTCTTTCTCGCTCGACCCACGGTCCCCTAGTATTTCCAGAAGGTTATTTGTGACTTCCTTAGTGAAGACAGAACCAAAGTATTTGTTCAATTGCTCTGCCATTTCTTTGTTCCCCATTATAAATTCACCTGATTCTGACTGCAAGGGTCCTACATTTGTCTTCACTAATCTTGTTTCTCTTCACATATCTACAGAAGCTTCTTTTGCAGACAGTTTTTATGTTCCCTGCAAGCTTACTCTCATACTCTATTTTCCCCCTCCTAATTAAACCCTTTGCCCTCCTCTGCTGAATTCTAAATTTCTCCCAGTCCTCAGGTTTGCTGCTTTTTCTGGCCAATTTATATGCCTCTTCCTTGGATTTAACACTATCCCTAATTTCCCTTGAAAGCCACGGTTGAGTCACCTTTCCCGTTTTATGTGTATGCCAGACAGGGATGTACAATTATTGAAGTTCATCCATGTGATCTTTAAATGTCTGCCATTGCCTATTCACCGTCAACCCTTTAAGTATCATTCGCCAGTCTATCCTAGCCAGTTCACGTCTCATACCATCGAAGTTACCTTTCTTTAAGTTCAGGACCTTAGTCTCTGAATTAACTGTATCACTCTCCATCTTAATGAAAAGTTCTACCATATTATGGTCACTCTTCCCCAAGGGGCCTCGCATAACAAGACTGCTAATTAATTCTCTCTCATTACACAACACCCAGTCTAGTATGGCCAGCTCTCTAGTTGGTTCCTCAACATATTGGTCTGAAAAACCATCCCTTATACACTCCAGGAAATCCTCCTCCACCATATTGCTACCAGTTTGGTTAGCCCAATCTATATGTAGATTAAAGTCTCCCATGATAACTGCTGTACCTTTATTGCACGCATCCCCAATTTCCTGTTTGATGCCATCCCCAACCTCACTACTACTGTTTGGTGGTCTGTACACAACTCCCACTAGTGTTTTCTGTCCTTTGGTGTTTCGCAGCTCTACCCATACAGATTCCACATCATCCAAGCTAATGTTCTTCCTTACTATTGCGTTAATCTGCTCTTTAACCAGCAACGCTACCCCACCTCCTTTTCCTTTCTGTCTATCCGTCCTGAATATTGAATGTCCCTGGATGTTGAGTTGCCAGCCTTGGTCACCCTGGAGCCATGTCTCCGTAATCCCAATTACATCATATCCATTAACAGCTATCTGCGCAGTTAATTCGTCCACCTTATGACAAATGCTCCTCGCATTGAGACATAGAGCCTTCAGGCTTGTTTTTTTAACACTCTTTGTCTTTTTAGAATTATGTTGTATTGTGGCCCTTTTTGATTTTTGCCTTTGATTTCTCTGCTCTCCACTTTTCCTCATCTCCTTTCTACCTTTTGCTTCTGCCCCCATTTTATTTCCCTCTATCTCCCTGCATTGATTCCCATCCCCCTGCCATATTAGTTTAAACCCTCCCCAACAGCACTAGCAAACACTCCGTTGAGGACATCGGTTCCGGTCCTGCCCAGGTGCAGACCGTCCGGTTTGTACTGGTCCCACCTCCCCCAGAACCGGTTCCAATGTCCCAGGAATTTGAATCGCTCCCTCTTGCACCATTGCTTAAGCCATGTATTCATCTTAACTATCCTGCTATTCCTACTCTGACTCGCACATGGCACTGGTAGCAATCCTGAGATTACTACCTTTGAGGTCCTACATTTTAGTTTAACTCCTAGCTCCCTAAATTCAGCTTGTAGGACTTCATCCAGTTTTTTTTTTACCTATATCGTTGATACCTATATGCACCACGACAACTGGCTGTTCACCCTCCCCCTCCAGAATGCCCTGCAGCCGCTCCGAGACATCCTTGACCCTTGCATCAGGGATACATTTCATTTGGGCCTGGCGATTTATCTACTTTCAAAGATGCTAAACCCCTAATACTTCCTCTCTCACTATATTTATCTCATCTTCTTTCACTCTTCCTCAACTACAATGTCTGGATTGTCCCTCTTTCAGACGCAAAGTATTCATGAAGAACCATACCCACATCTTCTGCCTCCACACACAAGCTTTCTTTTTGGTCTCTAATGTGCCCTACTCTTTCTTTAGTTATCCTCTTTCTCTTTATGTATTTATAAAACATCTTTGGGGTTTCCTTGATTTTACTTGCCAATATTTCTTCATGCCTCTCTCTGCTTTCCTAATTTCCTTTTTAATTTCACCCATGCACTTTCTATACTCTAGGCTTTCTGCAGTATTTAGCTTTCGATATCTGACACAAGCTTCCCTTTTTTGTCTTATTCTACCCTGTATGCCCCATGACATCCAGGGGGTTCTAGATTTGGGAGTCCCACCCTTTTTCTTTGTGGGAACATACTTGCTCTGAACTCTCACTTTCTCCTCCTTGAATACCTTCCACTGCTCGGATACCTTCAAGTAGTTGTTTCCAGTTAACTTTTGCTAAATCACATCTCAACTTAGTAAAATTGGCTTTTCCCCAATCGAGAACTTTTACTCCTGATCTATCTTTGCCCTTTTCCTTAAATCTAACTGAATTATGATCACTACAAACAAAATATTCTCCCACTGATACCCCTTCCACCTGCCCAGCTTCAATCCCTAAAACCAAGTCCAGAACCAACCCCACACTTGATAGGCTTGCTTCATACTGGTTAAAAAAGCTCTCTTGAATGCATTTTAAGAATTATACGCCTTTATACCTTTTATACCGATTTGAGCCCAGGTAATATTAGGAGAGTTGAAATCTCCAACTATTACTCCCCTATTGTTTTTGCACTTCTCAGAAATTTATCTACATATTTGTTCTTCTATCTCTCCCTGACTATTTGGGGGTCGAAAGTACACTCTATAGTGTCTATAGTGCAGTGTAATTTCCCCTTTTTTGTGCTTCAGTTCAACCCACATGGCCTCATTTGATTATCCTTCTAATATATCATCCCTCCTCAGAGCTTCAAATGTAATATTGCGACCCCCGCCCCCCCTCATCTGAAAACCTTGCTACCTGGAATGTTGAGCTGCCATTCCTGCCATTCTTTCAGCCATGTTTCAGTAATAACGTGATATCATACTTCTACATGTCGATCTATGCCCTCAGCTCATCTGCCTTATTCACTGGACTTCTTGCATTGAAGTATATAACCTTAACCCTAACCCAACCTGTTTGTTGTTGATTTTCTAGCCTTTGTTTCCTCTGCCTTCCAAACTCACTTACTAATTTACTGCCTTGCTTTGCTTCTCTCCCTTCTGAATCTATTTTCAGGTTCCCATCCCCTTGCCAAGCTAGTTTAAACCCTCCCCAACAGCATTAGCAAACCCCCTGCGAGGATATTGGTCCCGGCTCGGTTGAGGTGCAACCCATCCGGCTTGTATAGGTTCCACCTCCCCCAGAACAGTTCCCAATGCCTCAGGAATCTAAAGTCCTCCCTCCTGCACTATTTCTCCAGCCAGGCATTCATCTGCTCTATCCACCTATTTCTATACTCATTAGTGCATGGCACCGGGAGTAATCCAGAGATTACTACCTTTGAGGTCCTGCTTATTAATCTCTTTTCTAGCTCCCTAAAATCTGCCTGCAGGACCTCATCCCTCTTTCTAGCTGTGTCATTGGTATCAACATTGACTTCAATTTTACCAGTGCTCCTGGCTGCTGCACTCAGTCAAATGCTGGAATGGTATCAGGGATGAGGGACTTCAGTTTTGTTGGGAAACTGGAGAAATAGGGATTGTTGCCCTTAGAACAAAGACGATTAATCATAGAATCATAGAAATTTACAGCACAGAATGAGGCCATTTTGGCCCAAATTGTCCGCGCCAGCCAACCAAGAGCTATCCAGCCTAATCCCACTTTCCAGCTCTTGGTCCGTAGCCCTGTAGGTTACTGCACTTCAAGTGCACATCCAAGTATTTTTTAAATGTGGTGAGGCTTTCTGCCTCGATCAATCTTTCAGGCAGTGAGTTCCACACACCACCACCCTCTGGGTGAAGAAGTTCCCCCTATATCTCCTCGAAACCTCCCCCCAATTACCTTAAATCTATGCCCCATGTTTGTTAACCCCTCTGCCAAGGGAAACAGGTCCTTCCTATCCATTTTATCCATGCCTCTCATAATTGTATACACCTCAATTAGATCTCCCCTCAGTCTCCTCTGTTCCTATCATGTATTCAAATGTCATTGTAATCCATGGATAAACTGACCTAAGTTGTACACCGTGAGAACATTGACCACTAGGTGGTGAACTTGTGGGAGACACTCCTAACCTGGACTTTCAGGTATAAAAGGGGAAGCTCCACCCACCTTCTCCACTTCAGTGCTGGCTAATAAAGGTTACTGGTCACAGAGTGGCCTTCTCTCGAGTATGGGCCTTGTGTGCATTTGTACTGTATAGTAAGGACATATTATTGGCGACGAGAAACTGCGATTTAAACCACACGAGCATGGCCACTAGCAGCACAGACGAGAGATACTGTGTTGGTGATGATTGGGACGATTTTATTGAGAGACTACAGCAAAGTTTCGTCACTAAGGAATGGTTGGGACAGGATTCGGCCGACAAACTCAGGGCTCAACTCCTGACGGTTTGTGGATCCAGGGCGTACTCCCTGATGAAGGATCTGCTAGCGCCAGAGAAGCCGGCAGACAAGACATTTGAAGAGCTCAATAAGTTGATCGGGGAACACTTTAAACCAGCGAGCAGCATGCACATGGCGAGACACCGGTTTTACACGCACCGGCGTCGAGAAGGGCAAAGCGTTCCAGACTTCGTGGCAGACCTCCGGCGACTAGCGAGCCGATGTAAGTTCACAGATGCATGCAGAGCGGAGATGCAGGGCATCGGGCACACTGGGGTTTTCAGGAAACTGATTGAGACCAAAGACTTGACCCTGTAAACGGCGGCTTTGACGGCCCAGACATTTATATCAGGGGAGGAAGAGACCAGAATGATGGTTGACAAAAATCTTGGTTTAAATGCAGCAAATGGACAGGGAGTCAACATTGTTAATGCGACACACAGTTCCCCAGGCAGACAGGGGCAATCGGACATGCCCGAGCATGTAGTCGAACCCAAAGGGGGAATTCAACAGAGACAATGGCTAGCTGAACGGCGATTCATGCCATCGCAAGGGACAATGCGGCCAGTAATGGGGCCACCAACACCTGCCAATGGTGCATTTAAGGACAGTTACAGAGACAGTCAGAGACGATCGACTGGTAATGGACCTTTTGTTTCCAACAACAATTCATGCTGGAGGTGTGGAGGCAAACACACATCCAGAGCTTGCAGGTATCAGCACTATACCCGCAGAAACTGCAACGTCAGTGGTCACTTGCCGCCTATGTGCAGGAAGCCTGCAGCCAGGTTGATGTATGAGGAGGACGGGCCCAATATAAGCCCTACGAGGCCAAATGGACACTGGGGGAAATCGCTGGAAGCTGAAGTTCAGCGAGTTCATGTGGAGCACATATACAGTTCATACACCATGACGCCACCGATAATGATGAAAGTGCTCCTCAATGGCATCCCAATATCAATGGAGCTAGACAAGGGGGCCAGCCATTCCCTGATGAGTATCAAACAGTTCGACAAGTTGTGGGCGTCCAAGGCCAGGAGGCCAAAATTATTGCCGATTGACGCACAGCTACGGACATATACAAAGGAGATCACCCATGTCAGCCCGTCAGATCAAAGTCTGGACAAATAGAGACCCACTACTGTCTTTAGTCAAGAAATGTGTCCTGAATGGGGACTGGGCAGCCACGTACGGGACATGCCCTGAGGAATTTAAATCATTTCACAGGCGCAAGGATGAACTCTCGATTCAGGCCGATTGCCTATTATGGAGAAACCGAGTAGTCATGCCCCAGATGGGCAGAGAGGTGTTTATCAGAGAACTTCACAATGAGCACTCGGGCATTGTCATGATGAAGGCAATTGTCAGGTCACACGTTTGGTGGCCAGGGATAGATGCAGACCTGGAACTTTGTGTTCGCAGGTGCAACACATGTGTGCCCAGCTGGGCAATGCGCCCAAGGTAGCCCAACATAGCCCCTGGTTCTGGCCCGCCAAGCCATGGTCACGCATCCATGTGGACTACGCAGGTCCTTTCATGGGAAAAATGTTTTTGGTTGTAGTAGACGCCTACTCCAAATGGATCGAGTGTGACATTGTCAATTTAAGCACATCCTCTACCACGGTAGAAAGTCTACGGGCAATGTTCGCCACCCATGGTCTACCGGATGTCTTGGTCAGCGACAATGGCCTGTGCTTTACAAGCACTGAATTCCAGGACTTCATGGCAGGAAATGGTATCAACCATGCCAGAACGGCACCGTTCAAGCCGGCCTCAAACGGCCAGACGGAACGAGCAGCGCAGATAATCAAACAGGGGATGCTCAGAATCCAAGGGGGTTCCCTACAAAGCCGCTTATCACGCCTCCTGTTGGTCAATAGATCCCGACCACACTCGCTCACAGGGGTTCCACCCGCAGAGCTGCAAATGAAAAGAACGCTCAAAACCAGGTTATCCCTTATACACCCCACCATGAAAGAAATTGTTGTGAGCAGGCGCAGGTCATAATGTGACTACCATGACAGGAATGCGAGGGCGCGATGTATTGATGTCAATGACCCTGTCTTTGTCCTCAACTACGCTGCAGGGCCCAAATGGCTCGCAGGCACTGTGATTGCCAAAGAGGGGAATAGGATTCTGGTAGTTAAACTTACCAATGGACAAATCTACCGCAAACACGTGGATCGACCAAAAAGGAGGTTCAGCAACCCCATTGAAGAAGCAGAGGAAGAACACAATGTAGAGTTCACTCCACCACAGGTGACCGAACACCGGAACCAAGTGGAGGAGAGCCCAGTCACTGTGGGCTGTCCGGACAGGCCTGAGGCACCGCAAACAGCAGACACTCAGGCCAGCGCCCAATATCCGGAGCCCCAACTCAGGCGCTCTACAAGGGAGCATAAAGCACCAGAGAGACTTAACCGGTGATCCCAATAAGACTTTGGGGGGAGGTGTTGTCATGTATTCAACTGTCATTGTAATCCATGTATAAACTGACCTAAGTTGTACACCGGGAGAACACTGACCACTAGGTGGTGAACTTGTAGGAGATACTCCAAACCTGGACTTTCAGGTATAAAAGGGGAAGCTCCACCCATGTTCTCCACTTCAGTGCTGGCTAATAAAGGTTACTGGTCACAGAGTGACCTTCTCTCTAGTATGGGCCTTGTGTGCATTTGTACTGTATAGTAAGGACATATTAGTTCCAAAGAAAACAGACCCAGCATCTCCAATCTTTCCTCATAGCCAAAATTCTCCAGTCCAGGCAACATTCTTATAAATCTTCTCTGCACCCTTTCCAGTGCAATCACAACTTGCCTGTAATGTGGCGACCAGTACTGCACATAGTACACCAGCTGCGGTCGAACTAGTGTTTTATACAGTTCAAGCATAACATCCCTGCTCTTGTATTCTATGCCTCGACTAATAAAGGCAAGTATTCCATATGCCTTTTTAACCACCTTATCTACCTGGCCTGCTACCTTCAGGGATCTGTGGACCTGCTCTCTAAGGTCCCTTTGTTCCTCTACATTTTTCAGTTTCGTACCATTTAATGTATATTCCCTTGCCTTATTAGACCTCCCCAAATGCATTACCTCACACTTATCCGGATTGAATTCCATTTGCCACTGTTCTGGCCACCTGACCAGTACACTGATATCTTCCTGCAATCTGCAGCTTTCTTCTTCATTATCAACCACACAGCCTATTTTAGTGTCATTTGCAAACTTCTTAATCATACCTCCAATATTCAAGTCCAAGTCATTGATATATACCACAAAAAGCAAGGGGCCCAGCACTGAGCCCTGCGGAACCCCACTGGACACAGCCTTCCAGTCACAAGGGGAGATTTAATAGAGGTGTTCAACCCATAACCTTCCGACTCAACAACAACAACTTGTATTTATGAAGCGCCATCACGTAGTGAAATGTCCCATGGTGCTTCACAAGCTAAATGAGCTAGAAATTTGACACTGAACCTCAAAAGTAGAAATTAGCGCAGGTGACTTGGTCACAGAGGTAGGTTTTAAAGAGCGTCTTGAAGGAGGAAAGAGAGGTAGCGCGGCGGAGAGGTTTAGGGAGGGAGTTCCAGAGCTTGGGGCCTAGGCAACAGAAGGTACAGCTGCCAATATTTGAGCGATTATAATCAGGGATGCTCAAGAGGGCAGAATTAGAGGAGCGTAGACATCTCGGGTGGTGGTGTGGTTGGAGGAGATTACAGAGATAGGGAGGGACGAGGCTGTGGAGGGATTTGAAAATAAGGATGGGAATTTTGAAACCGAGGCTTTGCTTAACCGGAAGCCAATGTAGGTCAGCGAGCACAGGGGTGATGGGTGAGCAGGACTTCGTGCGAGTTAGGACACGGGCAGTCAAGTTTTGCCTTACCTCTAGTTTATGTAGGATCATCATCATAGGCAGTCCCTCGAAATCAAGGAAGACATGCTTCCACTCTAAAAGTGAGTTCTCAGGTGACTGAACAGTCCAATACGGGAATTACAGTCTCTATCACAGGTGGGACAGATAGTCAATGAAGGAAAGGGGGGATGGGGAATCTGGTTTGCCGCACGCTTCTTCCGCTGCCTGCGCTTGCTTTCTGCATGCTCTCGGCGGTGAGACTCGAGGTGCTCAGTGCCCTCCCGGATGCCCTTCCTCCTCTGAGGGCGATCTTTGGCCACGGACTCCCAGATGTCGATGGGGATGTTGCATTTTGGCTCGCTTGCTCTGAAGGAGTTCCGAGTAGAGCGCTTGCTTTTGGAGTCTTGTATCAGGCATGCGAACAATGTGACCCACCCAACGGAGCTGATCGAGCGTGATCAGTGCTTCGAAGCTGGGGATGTTGGCCTGACCGAGGACACTAGTATTGATGCGTCTGTCCTCCATGGGGATTTGCAGGATCTTGCGGAGACATCGTTGGTAGTATTTCACATATCCAACATTGAAATTCTGCACCACAAATGCTCTGAGACAGTATTTTTTTTATCATTTGTATCAACTAAACCCTCAGAAATAATACATTTTAAAACCACCCATGCAAGTTCTGTTGTTAAAACAAGTGCCACACAAAGGCAGCTTGAAATTATCGTGCTGTGAGTTTCACAGAAAAGATAAGTCTAATAAAGTTTTATCAAAAGATGCAGTTAAAAATACTGCATTCCACTTGTGGGGGAGTCCAAAACTAGGGAACACAAATGTAAGATAGTCACTAATAAATCCAGTAAGGAATTCAAGAGAAAATTCTTCACCCAGAGTAGTTAGAATGTGGAACTTGCTACTACAAGGAGTAGTGACTAATATTTAAAGGGAAACTAGGTAAATACATGAGGGAGAAAGGAAGAGAAGGATCTGTTGATAGGGTGAGATGAAGAAGGGTGGGAGGAGGCTTGTGTGGAGCATAAACATTGGCATGGACCAGATGGGCCGAATGGTCTGTTTGTGTGCTGTTCATTCCACGTACTTCAGCAAATTCACAACCACAGTAACGTCAAACCTTCAACATCACTTTGATAACCTTCACAGCAATTCAAACCACAGCAAAAAAATTTGCTTAAACCAAGAACATTGATAAGGAGATGAGTACTTACCAATCCGCTGAATGCCAAAATCCATATAGTGGTGCTGGATGTCAGAAGCTACAATGTAAAACAAAACATTAATGGGTAACTAGAATTATATATCTTGCTTTTCAATATTGTATGGGCGATTTCTATTTACATTATCTTGCAGAGAGAAAAATAAGATTCATGCCAGTGACAGCACACTTTCATTCTTAATGGGTACGGTAGCATAGCGATTCTGTTACTGGACCAGTAATCCAGAGACCTGGACTAATGATCCAGAGACATGAGTTCAAATCCCACCATGGCAGCTAGGGGATTTAAATTTAGTTAATAAATAAATCTAGAATAAAAAGCTAATATCAGTAATGGTGACCATGAAACTACCGGATTGTAGTAAAAATCCATCTGGTTCACCAATGTCCTTCAGAGAAGGAAATCTGCCATCCTTACCTGGTCTGGCCTACATGTGATTTCAGACCCACAGCAATGTGACTCCAGAAGGTGATGGTCAACTGCCCTCTGAAATGGCGGCTCACCACCTCCTTCTCTGGGGCAACTAGGGATGTGCAATAAATGTTGGCCTCGCAGGCGATGCTCACATCGCATGAACGAATAAATAAAAAATGTTTTAAATTCTTTAAGTAATTCCAGGGAGGGAATAGTGCAGAACATAAGAAGAAGGAAGGGATAAAGATAGAACTTTGTGCTCTGTGGCTTTTTGCAATCTGAGAGGAGTCAGCAAGTTGCCAACTTGTCACCTGAGGATGACCAAAGGTATGCCACTGGCCACCTGCGTGGTTTGCAATATAGGCTCCTAGTGTGCTGAGGAATATAGGAAGAGGAGGAGGCCATTCAGCCCCTCGAGCCTGTTCCGCCATTAGATCGCCGTTGATTTGTATCTTAACTATATCTATCCCCAGCTTGGTTCTGTAACCCTTAATACCCTTACCTGATAAAAAAATCTATCAATCTCAGTTCTGAAATTTTCGACTGATTCCCCCACCCCTCCCAGCCTCAAACAAGGAGAGAGAGTTCCAGATTTCCACTACTCTTTGTGAAGAAGTGCTTCCTGACATCACTTTTGAATGCCTTAGCTCCAATTCTTAATGTCATACTCTCCTTGTTCTGGACTCTCCCCACCAGAGGAAACATTTTCTCTATCTACCCTATCAACTCTTGAATCATCTTAAAACACCTCAATCAGAGTGGTATCTGTCAATTATAACTTCAGGAGGAAGGTCTATGAAGCGTATTCAATTGACATATGGCAACTGTAACTTCCTGGGCAGGGCTGGGCCGAGTTGGGCTGGGTGGCAGATCACACGGTAAGGATGAGCCTCAGAAAGGTGAAAGTCCATTTGCCATATAGTAACAGTGCACCCTTGTTTGATGATCATGTCTGGATTCAAACGAGGGAAATGGAATATATGCAAATTCAAAGGGCGATCAATTATAGTAAGTTTTTTGTTAAAACCCCAGAGGATGATTTTTTTTAAAAACTTAATTCTCGGGACATGGGCATCGTTGCCAAGGCTGGCATTTATTGTCCTTCCCTAACTGCCCTTGAGAAGGTGGTGGTGAGCCATCTTCTTAAACTGCTGCAGTCCGTTTGATGAAGGTGTGAAGGTGCGCCCACAGTGCTCTTAGTGAGGGAGTTCCGGGATTTTGACCCAGTGACGAACGAAGGAACAACGATATATTTCCCAGCCTGGATGGTGTGTGAATTGGATGGGAATCCTAGATGAAATTGAAGACTTATGGCAATGACAACACCAACTTGCATTTATATAGCGCCTTTAACATAGTAAAACCTCCTAAGGCACTTCACAGCAGCATTATCAGACAAAATTTGACACCGAGCAAGATAAGGAGATATTAGGACAGGTGACCAAAAGCTTGGTCAAAGAGGTAGGTTTTAAGGAGCGTCTTAAAAAAGTAGAGAGAGCTAGAGAGGCGGAGAGGTTTAGGGAGGGAATTCCAGAGCTTAGGGCCTATCGCAGCTGAAGGTACTGCCGCCAATGGTGGAGCGATGAAAATTGGAGACGCTCTAGAGGCCAGAATTGGAGGAGCGCAGAGATCCCGGAGAGCTGTAGGGCTGGCAAAGATAGGGAGGGACGAGGCAATGGCAGGATTTGAAAGCTAGGATGAGAATTTTAAAGTCGAGGTGTTGTCGGACCAAGAGCCAGTTTAGGTCAGTGAGCACAGGGGTGATGGTGAGCGGGATTGAGTGTGAGTTAGCATACGGGCAGCAGGTTTTTTTGTTTGAGCTCAAGTTTAAGGAGGGGGCAAGGTGAGAGGCCGGCCAGGAGAGCATTGGAATAGATCAGACTAGAGGTAACAAAGGAATGACAACTATGAAATAATGTGAGTTGGTACTGCTGAAAAGAGAGGTGAAGACAAGGCACGGGAGAGGGTGGATTTCATGAAGCAGTGACAATAGTTAATGCTGATGAAGTAGTGTTGGAGATCACAGAGATATCTGTGATCATGGGAGGATAAAAAAAACAGGATGGGTGTTTACCAACTTGTATTTCTTAACATTTCCCTCGCTATTTATCCACCCTGATTCTTTAATATTTCTGTCTATTACATCATTCCACTCACGAAGCCCCTCTGGAGTTGCCTGTTTTTATTTATTGGGCCGAAAATCGCAGCCTCACCAGGTCCGTACGGAGTGTGTTCACCCGGCGAGGCCTCGCGAAAGCCGGTTCTTGGGGCGCCATGCGCATGTGCCGAGAACCGGCTTTTCCAATCTGTCAAGATTACTTCGGATAGAATCTACGCATCCCCGGGAGAAGGACATCCACGCGGGAGAGATTGGGTTATTTGCCCAACTCATGACCAGCGAATGTCCTTGAAACTTTTATGCCTGGTAAAAGCAGGTATATAATCTACTTTTACCAGCATAACACTTTTAAAACATATAAAAAATAAATTTAATCATTCATTTTTACATTAAAAACCCTGTCCATTAAGGTATGTTTATTTTTAACCCTATTAAAACACATTTTTTTCCAAAAAATATATTTTTTTTCTAAAACATTTAATTTTAATGAATTTTAAATATGTGAGGTGTTTTTTAAGTTTATTATGCTGTGTTTCGGTGTTTTAGGGGGTTTTCTCATTGATAGAAATGGGAACTCGTAAAAATGGAGTTCCCATTTTTATCAATGAGAATACTACCTAGTGATTGGTGGTCCAGGCCCACGTGACTCCTGCATTTCCGAACGTACGAGGAAGTCATCTCCCCGCACGCTGCGTAGCGAATGAAGGCCTCCGACCGCAATCCTACGTTCCTCAGGGACCACCAGGTATTTTCATTTAAAAATTTCAGGTCGGAGGCGCTCAGTCGAAGGAAGTCTTCAACCGCAATTTTCCCCCCAATATATCTCCTGTCTTTCTTTGATTCAATCACTATGCCTGTTGCTTTTTATTTTCCTGTTCTGAAGAAGGGTGTTCACCTGAAATGTAAACTTGCCTGTTCTCTCCACAGATGCTGCCTGACCTGCTGTATGTTTCTGGCATTTCCACTTTTGATAAATGCTTTGTCTCTTTAAGGTGTGCAAACGAGGAATTAAGATTGTGAGCCTCTCAACTACCAGTTTGTGCCAACCGGGATCTAAATCAGCACCATTATGAGACTTCCCCATGATATGGATCTCACCTACACAGGCACCAGTTCAGAACTTTTAATTGTCGAGACTTATATTGATGAACATCAGTCGCAATTTCCAACCAAATCGCATTTCCCCTTTCCAGTGTGCCACTGGTTACTTTGCATTCACACGGCACTCGTTACAATCGTGTACATACCTGCAGACCCACAATGTAGACAAGGGTTTTGTTTGTTATGGAAAACCTGCCCAGGATTTGGGTCACTTGAACACTTGGAATGGAGAAGTAGAAAGGCACAAACAGAGCAAAGACGGGACCCAGACTAAGAAAAAGGAAGAAAAAAAACGAGATTAAATATCTGGAGATCACAGTTTGTGACACTCTCGGAATATGTGTCATATCCTGCACACTTCAACAATTTTCATCGAGCATTTGAGCACCTAATTTTCCTAACAAAAGCAGGCAATGATACCTTTTGGGGTAGATTTTCATCTTCACTACCTGGCCGGTTAGATCACACCACACCCTTTTTAGAACTCATCTGACTTTTCTTCTGTTGACACCAATATCATGAAAATCAGATTGGTTATAAACTGATGGAAGTCTTTAATATTCTGAAATTATTTTATCGAATAGACGTAGAGAAGATGTTTCCACTTAGAATCATAGAAATTTACAGCACGGAAGGAGGCCATTTCGGCCCATCATATCCGCGCCAGCCGACAAAGAGCTATCCAGCCTCATCCCACTTTCCAGCTCTTGGTTGTAGACTTGTAGGCTACGACAAATCAAGTGCACATCCAAGCACTTTTTAAAAAGTGGTGAGGGTTTCTGCCTCTACCACCCTTTCAGTTCCATACCCCCCATGACCCTCTGGCTGAAAGAATTTCCCCTCAAGTCCCCTCTAAACTTCCTATCAATTCCTACCAACCTCCTACTTTAAATCTATGCACCCTGGATGTTGACCCCTCTGCGAAGGCAAATAGGTCCTTCCTATCCAGTCTATCTAGGCCCCTCATAATTTAATATATCTCAATAAGGTCTCCCCATAGCCTCCTCTGTTCCAAAGAAAACAACCCCAGCCTATCCAATCTTTCCTTATAACTAAAATTCTCCAGTCCAGGCAACATCCTCATAAAATCTCCTCTATACCCTCTCCAGTGCAATCACATCTTTCCTGCAATGTGGTGACCAGAACTGCACACTGTACTCTAGCTGTGGCCTAACTAGAGTTTTGTACAGGTCATGCATCGCCTCCATGCTTTTGTATTCTATGCTTCGGTTACAAAGGCAAGTATTCCATTTGCTGTGGCTCAGTGGGTCGCACACTCGCCTCTGAGTCAGAAGGTTGTGGGTTCAAGTCCCATTCCAGGGACTTGAGCATAAAAAATCTAGGTTGACCCTCCAGTGCAGTGCTGAGGGAGCGCTGCACTATCGGAGGTGATGTCTTTCGGATGAGACGTTACATCGAGGTCCCGTCTGCCCTCTCAGGTGGGCGTAAAAGATCCCATGGTACTATTTCGAAGAAGAGCGAGTTATCCCCGGTGTCCTGGCCAATATTTATCCTCAATCAACATCACAAAAACAGATTATCTGGTCATTATCACATTGCTGTTTGTGGGAGCTTGCTTGTGCACAAATTGGTTGCCGCGTTTCCCACATTACAACAGTAACTACATTCCAAAAGTACTCCATTGGCTGTAAAACACTTTGACATGTCCTGTGGTCGTGAAAGGCGCTATATAAATCTAAGTCTTTCTTCTTTTTTATGCCTTCTTAACCACCTTATCTACCTGGTCTGCTACCTTCAGATATCTGTGGATATCAATGTCCCTTTGTTCCTCCATGCTGCTCAGTGTCCTACCATTTAATGTGTATTCCTTTGCTTTGTTAGCCCTCTCCAAATGCATTACCTCACACTTCTCCGATTGAATTCCATTTGCCACTGTTTTGCCCACCTGACCAGTTCATTGATCTCTTCCTGCTGTCTACAGTGTTCTTCTTCATTATCAACCAAACACCAATTTTTGTATCATCTGCAAACTTTTTAATCATATCCCCTACATTCAAGTCTAAATCATTGATATACACCACAAAAAGCAAGGGACCTAGTACTGAGCCCTATGGAACCCCACTGGTACAGTCTTCCAGTCACAAAAACACCCATCAACCATTACCCTTTGCTTCCTCACACTGAGCCAATTTTGGATCCAACTTACCACTTTGCCTTGGATCCCATGGGCTTTAATTTTGTCACTAGTTTGCCACGTAGGATCTTATCAAAAGCCTTGCGGGGGCGGGCGGGGGGAGGGCTGAGTCCAAAGCTAGGGGCCATAAATATAAGGTAGTCACTAATAAATCCAGTAGGGAATTCAGGAGAAACCTCTTTACCCAGAGAGCAGTGAGAATGTGGAACTCGCTGCCACAAGGAGTGGTCTAGGCCAATAGCATAGATGCATTTAAAGAGATGCTAGATAAGGCCAGGAGGGAGAAAGGAATAGAAGGATATGCTGAAAGGGTTAGATGAAGGGAGGTGGTGGGAGGAGGCTTGTGTGGAGCATAAACACCAACATGGACCCGTGAGAAGAACGACCTGTTTCTGTGCTATGAATTCTATATCAAGGATGTGTCATCTGCCCGCCTGGCAAAAATCAACCTCAATGTTTCCAAATGTTGTCTCCCAAGATGGAAGGAAAAGCAATGTGTGAGGAGGACATAAAAAAATCTGCAAAAGGACATAGTCAGGTTAAGTGAGTGGGCAAAAATTTGGCAGATGGGTTATAATGTCGGAAAGTGTGAGGTCATGCACTTTGGCAGAAAAAAATCAAAGAGCAAATTTAAATGGAGAAAGATTGCAAAGTGCCGCAGTACAGCGGGACCTGGGGGGTACTTGTGCATGAACCTCAAAAGGTCAGTATGCAGGTACAGCAAGTGATCAGGAAGGCCAATGGAATGTTGGCCTTTATTGCAAAGAGAATGGAGTATAAAAGCAGGGAAGTCTTCCTACAGCTATATAAGGTATTGGTGAGGCCACACCGGGAATACTGCATGCAGTTTTGGTTTCCATATTTACGAAAGGATATACTTGTTTTGGAGGCAGTTCAGAGAAGGTTCACGAGGTTGATTCCAGGGATGAGGGGGTTGACTTATGAGGAAAGGTTGAGTAGGTTGGGCCTCTACTCATTGGAATTTAGAAGAATGAGAGGTGATCTTATTGAAACATATAAAATTATGAGGGGGCTTGACAAGGTGGATACAGAGAGATGTTTCCACTGATGGGGGAGACTAGAACCAGAGGGCATGATCTTAGAATAAGGGGCCGCCCATTTAAAACAGAGATGAGGAGAAATTTCTTCTCTCAGAGAGCTGCGGAAGCTGGGACATTGTATACATTTAAGACAGAAATAGACAGTTTCTTAAACGATAAGGGGATAAGGGGTTATGGGGAGCGGGCGGGGAAGTGGAGCTGAGTCCATGATCAGATCAGCCATGATCTTATTGAATGGCGGAGCAGGCTCGAGGGGCCTTACGGCCTACTCCTGTTCCTATTTGTTGTGTTCTTATGTTTCTTTCTGTTTACGTACTCTAATCTTGATGTTTATGGCTTCAGAATAACGGATGTGTTTTTTTTTAACTTTCTGATTGCGCCATATGAGCAGCGGCAAATAGCAGGGCTCGCTTTTGTAAATTAGGTAATATTCTTTCACCGTGCAAGAGATGTGCAGTTCAGAGAGTACCTTGCAACACAGCAACACTGCAGCTTTTAACAGTACATGTTTGTAAGCAGGATGCGATAACTTGAGAGAAAGTAAGATCAAGAAGCAGTAATTTCTGACAAGATACTGAGCCAATCTGATGTATCAAATTGACAATGTGATTATCAGCAAGAGCAGACATCGACGACGAGGTTTAATACCGCCTCCAGTGCACCAGCGCAGCCTTTGGGCGCCTGAGGAAGAGACTGTTCGAAGACCAGACCCTCAAATCTGCCACCAAACTTATAGTCGACAGGACTGTAGTGATACCCGCCCTCCTGTATGGCTCAGAGACACCTCAACTCACTGGAAAAATACCACCAACGATGTCTCTGCAAGATCCTGCAAATCCCCTGGGAGGACAGACGCACCAACATCAGTGTTCTCGATCAGGCCAACATCCCCAGCATCGAAGCACTGACCACACTCGACAAGTTCCATTGGGCAGGCCGCATTGTTCACATGCCCAACACAAGGCTCCCAAAGCAAGCGCTCTACTCGGAACTCCTACATGGCAGGTGAGCCCAAGGTAGGCAGAGGAAATATTTCAAGGACATCCTCAAAGCCTCCTTGATAAATTGCAACATCCCCACCAACACCTGGCAGTCCTTGGCTACACCAACACTTTGGCTATTGGCTTAACCGTTTGTAATGACAACCCTCACAGCTTTGAAAGTGGATAAATCCCCAGGCCCGGCTGTTAAGAGAAGCAAAAGAGGAAATAGCAGAGGCTCTGACCATCATTTTCCAGTCCTCTCTGGCTACAGATGTGGTGCCGGATGACTGAATAACTGCTAATGTTGTACCTTTGTTTAAGAAGGGAGAAAGTGATAAGACTGAGTAATTACAGGCCAGTAAGCCTAACCTCAGTGGTGGGAAAATTACTGGAAAAAATCCTGAAGGACAGGATAAATCTTCATTTGGAAAGACATGGATTAATCAAGAACAGTCAGTATGGATGTGTCAAGGGAAGGTTGTGTCTGACTAATTTGATTGAATTTTTCGAGGAGGTAACCAGGAGGGTCGATGAGGGCAGTGCATATGATGTAGTGTATATGGATTTTAGCAACGCTTTTAATAAGGTTCCACATGGCAGACTGGTCACGAAAGTAAAAGCCCATGGAATCTAGGGCAAAGTGGCAAGTTGGATCCAAAATTGGCTCATAGGCAGGAAGCAAAGGGTAATGGTTGATGGGTGTTTTTGTGACTGGAAGGCTGTATCCAGTGGAGTTCCGCAGGGCTCAGTACTAGGTCCCTTGCTTTTTGTGGTATATATCAATGACTTCGACTTGAATGTTGGGGGTATGATTAAGAAGTTTGTAGGTGACACTAAAATAGGCTGTGTGGTTGCTAATGCTGCAGACTGCAGGAAGATATCAATGAACTGGTCAGGTGGGTAGAACAGTGGTAAATGAAATTCAATCCAGATAAGTGTGAGGTAATGCATTTGGGGAGGTCAAACAAGGCAAGGGAATACACATTAAATGGTTCGACACTAAAAAGTGTAGAGGAATAAAGGGACCTTGGAGTGCAGGCCCACAGATCCTTGAAGGTAGCAGGCCAGGTAGATAAGGTGGTTAAGGAGGCAGATGGAATACTTGCCTTTACAGGTGCAGCGTCCCAAATCCGGAACCCTCGGGACCGAGGCCGTTTCGGATTTCGTGTTTTTCCGGACTTTAGAACGTCTTTCTGACGTCATAAATACGGAAACACCCGAGCCCAGGTTTGGGTATTTCCGGATTTCGGAACGTCGGCGGCGGGGGAGGGTATCTGTCGAGGAGCTGTTCGGGCCATCCGGGGCCTGTTTTAGAGGTCGTCGTGGGGCCGGCCCTGCCAAAGATGCTGCCAGGCGGGGCCCCACAGAGGTGGTATTCAGACGGGGCCCCACAGAGGTTGTCATCATCGGGCGGGGCCCCGCCCAGGAGGTTGTTGGGCAGGGCCCCGCCAAAGAGGTTTCCGGGCGGGCCGGCGAGGAGGCCCGAGGTCGGGCAGTGGTGAGGCGAGACCCCGAGGTCGGGCACTGGTGAGGCGAGATCCCGTGATTGGGCATTGGCGAGGCGAGGCCCCGAGCTCGGCAAGGAATCCGGTCCGGATTCCGGAACATTTGTGTTCAGTTTTGATCTCCTAATCGGAGGAAGGATGTTCTTGCTATTGAGGGAGTATAGCAAAGGTTCATCACAGGATGGCAGGACTGACATATGAGGAGAGACTGGATCAACTGGGCTTGTAGCCACTGGAGTTTAGAAGAATGAGATGGGATCTCATAGAAACATATAAAATTCTGACGGGATTCGACAGTTTAGAGGCAGGAAGAATGTTCCCGTTGCTGGGGAGTTCCAGAACCAGGGGTCACAGTCTAAAAATAAGGGGTAAGCCATTTAGGACCGAGATGAGGAGAAACCTCTTCACTCAGAGAGTGGTTAACCTGTAGAATTCTCTACCGCAGAAAGTTGTTGAGGCCTGTTCGTTAGATATATTCCAGAGGGAGTTAGATATAGCCCTTATGGCCAAAGGGATCAAGGGGTATGGAGAGAAAGCAGGTAAGGGGGTAAGGGGTACTGAGGTTGAATGATCAGCCATGATCTTATTGAATGGCAGTGCAGGCTTGAAGGGCCGAATGGCCTGCTCCTGCACCTAATTTCTATGTTTCTATGTTTACAAATTCCGGACGACCCTGCCACGAATCGTCCCGGAGTTCGGATTCCGGAACATTCCGGGACTCCGGATTTTGGACGCTGCACCTGTATTAGTCAAGGCATGGATATTAGTCAAGGCATGGAATACAAGAGCAAGGACGTTATGCTTGAACTATATAAAACACTTGTTCGGCCACAGCTAGAGTACTGTGTGCAGTTCTGGTCACCACATTACAGGAAAGATGTGATTGCACTGGATAGGGTGCAGAGGAGATTTACAAGGATGTTGCCTGGACTGGAGAATTTTGGCTAGAGGAAAGATTGTAGGTGCTGAGTCTGTTTTCTTTGGAACAGAGGAGGCTGAGGGGAGACCTGATTGAGGTGTATAACATTCTGAGAGGTCTGGATAGAGTGGATAGGAAGGACCTGTTTTCCTTGGCAGAGGGGTCAACAACCAGGGGGCATAGATTTAAAGTAATTGGGGGGAGGTTTAGAGGAGATATGAGGGAAATGTATTTACCCAGAGGCTGGTGATGGTCTGGAACTCACTGCCTGAAAGGGTGGTAGACGCAGAAAGTCTCACCACATTTAAAAATAGTTGGATGTGCATTTAAAGTGTCATAACCTACAGGGCTACGGACCAAGAGCTGGAAAGTGGTATATTGCTGGATAGCTCTTGGTCGGCCAGTGACACACGATGGGCCGAAATGGCCTCCTTCTGCGCTGTAAATTTTTATTATTCTATGATTCTAAGATAATCCAAACACAAAATGTTCCCTAATTCATTGTCTTTTATCAGCCAACAGATATGATCAATGTGAATTGTCTTTTACGTACCAACAAGGTGACATTTTAGAGAAGCTACATTCATGTAAATATGCTGCAGTGTGAGTGATTAAATGGACTGATTGATGCACACAAGTACAAGATCATAAGCAGTCTATACAAATCATGATTTAAGCGAGTTAAATAGAATTTACAGCACAGAAACAGGCCATTCGGCCCACGGGTCCATGCCGGTGTTTATGCTCCTCCCACCTTCATCTCGCCCAATCAGCATAATATTCTAATCCTTTCTCCCTCAACCACTCCGTGTGGTAGCAAGTTCCCCATTCTCACTACTCTCTGGGTAAAGAGATTTCTCCTGAATTCCTAATTGGATTTATTTGTGATTGTCTTGTGCCTCAGTTAGTTTGACAAGCGAGTAATTGAGACCACACAGTCCCGGGTTCCACCTCCAGTCTGTGCACAGCGATCTGATCTCAGTCAACCGTGCCATCACCCCCGCACCCAATCATAAGAACATAAGAATTAGGAACAGGAGTAGGCCATCTAGCCCCTCGAGCCTGCTCCGCCATTCAATAAGATCATGGCTGATCTGGCCGTGGACTCAGCTCCACTTACCCGCCCTCTCCCCGTAACCCTTAATTCCCTTATTGATTAAAAATCTATCTATCTGTGACTTGAATACATTCAATGAGCTAACCTCAACTGCTTCCTTGGGCAGAGAATTCCACAGATTCACAACCCTCTGGGAGAAGAAATTCTTTCTCAACTCGGTTTTAAATTGGTTCCTCCGTATTTTGAGGCTGTGCCCCCTAGTTCTCGACTCCCTTACCAATGGAAACAACCTCTCTGCCTCTATCTTGTCTATCCCTTTCATGATTTTAAATGTTTCTATAAGATCACCCCTCATCCTTCTGAACTCCAACGAGTAAAGACCCAGTCTACTCAATCTATCTTCATAAGGTAACCCCCCTCATTTCTGGAATCAGCCTAGTGAATCTGTACCCCTTCCAAAGCTAGTATATCCTTCCTTAAGTAAGGTGACCAAAACTGCACGCAGTACTCCAGGTGCGGCCTCACCAATACCCTGTACAGTTGCAGAAGGACCTCCCTGCTTTTGTACTCCATCCCTCTCGCAATGAAGGCCAACATTCCATTCGCCTTCCTGATTACCTGCTGCACCTGCAAACTAACCTTTTGGGATTCATGCACAAGGAAACCAAATTTTAATTTGATTTTACGTTTTAAAGTTAATTTGTTTTAATTGCCGGTGCTTTTAGTGTCCCCTTCCCTTTTATAGGGGGCACTGGGGAAAAATTGTGATTTTAGTGCCCAAAAAAAAAAACCAAAAAAAGAAAAACACAAAAAAAAACAAAAAAAAGGGGGAAAAAAAGGGCCTTGTAAATGTCTGGAGTGTCACCCAGGTCGGGTGGCACTCTTTAATGTTTTATGTTTTCGCAGGTAAACTCAAAAGAGTTTCATGCACAAGGACCCCCAGGTCCCTCTGCACCACAGCATGTTGTAATTTCTCCCCATTCAAATAATATTCCCTTTTACTGTTTTTTTTTCCCAAGGTGGATGACCTCACACTTTCCGACATTGTATTCCATCTGCTAAACCTTAGCCATTCGCTTAACCTATCCAAATCTCCTTGCAGCCTCTGAGTCCTCTACACAACCCACTTTCCCACTAATCTTAGCGTCATCTGTAAATTTTGTTGCACTACACTCTGTCCCCTCTTCCAGGTCATCTATGTATATTGTAAACAGTTGTGGTCCCAGCACTGATCCCTGTGGCACACCACTAACCACTGATTTCCAACCGGAAAAGGACCCATTTATCCCAACTCTCTGCTTTCTGTTCGCCAGCCAATTCTCTATCCATGCTAATACATTTCCACTGACTCCGTGTACCTTTATCTTCTGCAGTAACCTTTTGTATGGCACCTTATCGAATGCCTTTTGGAAATCTAAATACACCACATCCATCAGTACACCTCTATCCACCATGCCCGTTATATCCTCAAAGAATTCCACTAAGTTAGTTAAACATGATATCCCTTTCATGAATCCATGCTGCGTCTGCTTGATTGCACTATTCCTATCTAGATGTCCCGCTATTTCTTCCTTAATGATAGCTTCAAGCATTTTCCCCACTACAGATGTTAAACTAACCGGCCTATAGTTACCTGCCTTTTGTCTGCCCCCTTTTTTAAACAGAGGCGTTACATTAGCTACTTTCCAATCCGATGGTACCTCCCCAGAGTCCAGAGAATTTTGGTAGATTATAACGAATGCATCTGCTATAACTTCCGCCATCTCTTTTAATACCCTTGAGTATACCTTGAGTCCCATTAGCCTGTCCAGCACTACCCCCCTAGTGATAGTGATTGTCTCAAGGTCCTCCCTTCCCACATTCCTGTGGCCTGCAAATTTTGGCATTGTTTTTGTGTCTTCCACTGTGAAGATGGAAGCAAAATAATTGTTTAAGGTCTCAGCCATTTCCACATTTCCCATTATTAAATCCCCCTTTTCATCTTCTAAGGGACCAACATTTACTTTAGTCACTCTTTTCCGTTTTATATATCTGTAAAAGCTTTTACTATCTGTTTTTATGTTTTGCGCAAGTTTACCTTCGTAATCTATCTTCCCTTTCTTATTGCATTTTGTGTCATTCTTTGCTGTTGCTTAAAATTTTCCCAATCCTCTAGTTTCCCACTAACCTTGGCCACCTTATATGCATTGGTCTTTGATTTGATACTTTCCTTTATTTCCTTGGTTATCCACGGCTGGTTATCCCTTCTCTTGCCGCCCTTCTTTTTCACTGGAATATATTTTTGTTGCGCACTATGAAAGAGCTCCTTAAAAATCCTCCACTGTTCCACCATTTAGTCCTTGTTTCCAGTCTACTTTAGCCAACTCTGCCCTCATCCCACTGTAGTCCCCTTTGTTTAAGCATAGTACGCTCGTTTCTGACACAACTTCCTCATCCTCAATCTGTATTACAAATTCAAACATATTGTGATCACTCATTCCGAGAGGATCTATTACTAGCAGATCGTTTATTTTTCCTGTCTCATTACACAGGACCAGATCTAAGATGGCTTGCTCCCTTGTAGGTTCTGTTACATACTGTTCGAAGAAACAATCCTGTATGCATTCTAGGAATTCCTCCTCCAGGCTACTCCGTGCGATTTGATTTGACCAATCGATATGTAGGTTAAAATCCCCCATGACTACTGCAGTTCCTTTTTCACATGCCTCCATTATTCCCTTGATTATTGCCCGCCCCACCGTGAAGTTATTATTTGGGGGCCTATACACTATGCCGACCAGTGACTTTTTCCCCAGGTGATGCTCAACACCCAGCTGGAAAAAGTCAATAATCTCCCCCAGTCATTTTCAAGCCTCTGTTTAGAAGAATAGCTTTTCAGATACACGCACACACACACACACACACTCAAACCGTGCAAATTTCAATTTCATAGAATAATACAGCACAGAAGGAGGCCATTCGGCCCATCGCGTCTGTGGCAGCTCTTTGAAAGAGTTATCGACTTGGTTCCACTTCCCCTGCTCTTTCCCCATAGCCCTGCAAATTTATACTTCTCCTCTCAGGCAGACATAAACGATCCCATAGTTGCTGTTTCGAAGAAGGGCCGGAGAGTTGCCCCCGGTATCCTGGGGTCAATATTTATCCCTCAACCAACATCACTAAAAACAGATTATCTGTTCATTATCACATTGCTATTTGCAAATTGGCTGCCGTGTTTACTACAATGCCAATGCACTTCGAAAAGTACTTCATGGGCTGTAAAGCGTTTTAGTACGTCCTGATGTCATGAAAGGCACTATAGAAATGCAAGTTTTTCTTTTTTCTTGGGAATGGATTAACTCAGACAGGTGTACTGATCTTCTCATAAGTATTACATAATGTAAACGCAAGGAGATTATTTAATTTGAGCAGTAAGCATAGAGCTAGAGGTTGCAATGACAATATTGCAGAAGCTACTTTGTTTGGTTGCCCAGCTAAGGGCCTGCTTCAGGGTCATACACCACTTGCTTTCTTGCCTTTTCAGCAACAATGCAGATGTGATCCTCTGGTGTATTTTAAGTGCACAGTGCCACACAAATCTATGTGCCAGGAATTGAGACATTTTTTTCAAATGAATGTTCGAAGAAAATAAATAAATGGACAACTAGCATCACCAGCCTGCGTTATCAAATAAAGAAACTGTCATGTATCCTACATGGCTACTGTTGGTACTATCACAAGGTGTGCCACCAGAGGGCACAGCAGTGGGAGACTTGTAGGTTACCTGTACAGGTGTGCCTGGCCTTGTATAAAAGGCAGGCCACCAGGTGCGATCCTCATTCTGGAGTTAGCAAATAAAGGACTACAGTCACTACAGTTCAAGTACAACACATTGCCTCATGGAGTCATTGTTAGAGCATCTAAGGACACAACAATTGGCGACGAGATTACAAACTTTCACGCGAAAATGGCTACCCTTGGTACGTTGCAGCAGTTCACCGATGGATGGTGCCTTTGTGGAGAGGCTCAACCATTTCTTCACAGCAAACGACCTGGCAGGAGATGACACGGCCACACTGGCTGATAAGCGCAAGCTATCCTGCTAACCAGTTGTGGGCCCACCATCTATGGCCTCGTCAAGGACTTGCTCGCATCAACGAAGACAACGACCAAGACGTACAAGGAGCTCGCAACCCTGATCCAGGAGCAACTCAAGCCCAAGGTGAGCATCCTCACAGCCAGTCACCAGTTCTATACCCACTGACGGCCCGAAGGCCAGGAAGTCGCGAAGTACGCCGCAGACCCCTGGAGGCTGGCAGCACCGTGCGAGTTCGGCAACCACCTCAACGAAGCGCTGCGGGACATTTTTGTCATTGGAATTGGCCATGAGGGCCTTCTTAATAAGCTACTGTCGGCGGATACCACAGTCACACTGCAAAAGGCCATCTCTGTGAGCCAGGCATTCATGACCTCGACCTGCAGCTCTAGGCAGATGACTCACCCTCAGGACTCAAATCCGGCAGGTACTGTGCACAGAGTGGTGCCTTTTAGAGGCTGGACTGTAGAACGCGAACCCTCTCAGGGAAGAGAGAACAGGCCCCCCGAGTCCCTTAACTCAGAGTCCGCCGAGGGGGGCTAATCGAGTAGCTTTATACTGGCGTTGTGGAGGGAATCACAGGGCTCACCAGTGCTGTTTTAAAGACTAGGTGTGCAAGGGCTGCAGCACAAAAGGCCACCTCCAGCAAATGTGTAAGAGAAATATGACTCACTGTGTCGATGAAGAGTCTGCAGATGGCCATGAATCCAGCACGGATTATGAAACGATAGGCAGAGAGGCAGCTCAGCCCCACGATGAGGTACATAGCATGTTTACCTGCACCACCGAGTGTTCCCCGCTGAAGATGGAAGTCGAGATAGATGGCGTTCCAGTCTTCATGGAAGTGCACATGGGGGCGAGCTAGTCAGTAATGAATCAAGAAGCCTTTGAGAGGCTTTGGGACAACCCAAGTTGGTCACAGTTCAGGCAAAGCTGCGCACCTATACCGATGAAATTATCCCAGTCGTTGGTAGTGCGGAAGTAAAGGTACTCCATGATGGCATGGTGCACAAGTTACCTCTGTGGATTGTTGCAGGTGATGGTCCAACGCTGCTCGGCAGAAGGTGGATGGAGAATATCCATTGGAAGTGGGAAGGCTTCAACCCTCCAACGATCGACATCCTCCGCTTTCGGAGGCACATCAAGCCCTCACTTGAGGGTGGACCCAGCACCAGAGAGCAGACCAGCACAGCACCCGAGGTACAGACCGCTCAGCACGACTGTGTGGAGATGATCCAGCTGAGACGACCTGAACACACCTTCCAGGCTTCAGTGGCAGGACTCCGGAGGAACAAAATCGGATCCAGAGGTGACTTCCCAGCTTCGGTGGCAGAACCCGGGGAGAAGAGGATCACCGCAGTCGACATCGTGGGTGGAGGAAAGATGGCGCCCAAACCACAAAGCGAGGCGCTGAAGAAAAAGATGGTCACGGCCAGACCACGAGGTACAGCACTGATGGAGTAACATGTGGCACCAAACGAAGAGGAGGATTGGGGTAAAGAAAGCAAGGCTCTCTTAAAGGAGGTCTGCAACCCACTACAATTAAAGGGACAGTCCACACACTCAAGCAATGTAATAGCAACTGTAAGTTAGAGATAAAATGTGTAACTGACGATCAGAGTTGTGTACATGCAATAAGCAAGGAAACGTCACGTGATCATGTAAAATGTGTAACTGATGATGAGAATTGTGTACATGCAACCAGCGAGGAAAAGTCGCGCGATCGCGATCGGAGCTGCAGAGCATTACGCATAAGTAATGAAAAGTTGTGCGATGTAGGATTTCAACTGCACTCAGCCAATGCAGTGGGCAGACATCCATCGGGAGCACACAGGTCCAGCGAGCTACCCAATGCTGTAGCCTGCATCCCGGGGACCAGAGTTATGCACCACGGAGTGTGGCCACAAGCAGCCAACACACACAAGCTGCAGAGCAAGTGACCTCAGCAGGGCAACGTCACCGGTATCGATACCCTGCCCCTGATCGGCTCCACCTCTCAGGCATCAGATGGCACCAAACGCCACGAGCCTGAAAGAGCAAACTGTGCTAAGGCACAGTCCCCAGATCCCATCGCCACCAAGGTCATACCCAGAAACGAAGGGTCACCTGCTACAGTCCCCCCAAAGGGAACTGGGACCAGCCAGGATCCCAAATCAAACAACGCCTAGGCCAGCGAGTCAGCAGTTCCCTGTGCACTGCTAGACAACAGCTCCTCAGGGAGCAGCAACGACCCAGGGCGCAAAGAAAGGACAGTGAGGTCACAGGCATCTGTGAACCTGGGCACCGCGCCACCACCAGACTGCAGGGACACCATCCATCAGTCCTGGAACTAGTTTGTCCTTACGCACCGGTCACTGCATCGATAATGTATCTCACCAGTCTAACGTACTTGCCTCACAACGGAACCACAAATGTAATGCAACCTTGTTTTTCTGAACTTGAATGTATATGAATGTAATGAACCTCTGGCATAATCTATATGTGGCTGGGGGGGGGGGGGGGCGGCGCGTGGAGAATGGTGTGGTCAGGGACACACACAAACAGCAACCACTAGCACCCTACTGCACCAACCACTCACCTAAGATTGAAATGACCTGCCAAGGGTCAATCAGATAGAGCTCAGATAGAGCTAACCCCAGAGCACAGTCAATGCAGAGGCGATTTGCACTGAAGGCTTAGGGGAGAGTGATGTCATGTATCCTACATGGCTACTGTTGGTACTATCACAAGGTGTGCCACCAGAGGGCACAGCAGTGGAAGACTTGTAGGTTACCTGTACAGGTGTGCCTGGCCTAGTATAAAAGGCAGACCACCAGGTGTGATCCTCACTCTGGTGTTAGTAAATAAAGGACTCAGTTCAAGTACAACACATTGCCTCGTGGAGTCATTATTAGAGCATCTAAGGACACAACAGAAACAATGAGAGCGCAAGAACGAAAGAGAGAGAGAGAAAGAAAGAGGAAAAGTGAGACAGTGAGAAAAAGAGCGCAAAAGGAGAAAAGAGAGAGAGAGAAAGAGAGGAGAAAAAGAGAAAGAGTAAAAAGAGAAAGAAGGAAAGAGAGTGTGAGAAAGAGGGTAAGAGAGATGGATGGATGGAGTGGGGTGTAGTGGTGAAGCTATTTTTATTAATGCCGGATGAGCTGTCAAGGATGGTGATTGGATGCCAGAAAACAGGAGGAAGAATAGGGACAGGCTGAAGAGGGGGGGGGGGGGCAGGGGTGGTAGTACTGTCAGGTTACATCCATAATAGAAAGTAGGGGAAGGTGAAGCAAATACAGGAGAGGACAAAAGAAAACAGAGCACAGAGTAATTGGAATTCTCCAAAGTACGTACAATCTATGCATCATCCTGTTATTTATGATGTTAATCATGTCTCATGCAACACAAGGGCCTCCAACAGCCCAGTTACACGAAGAGATTAGTCACGCAACTAAAAGTGACCAAACTTTACAGGAACCACATTGGGGCTGAAGGGGACAGTCAAATATGAAAAGTGTGGGCAGGGAATATGTCAGCTACCTCATCGAACCCTAAAATAAGAGTAGCTGTAATTTCATTCGTAACACATGGCTGAAACACAAGCAGTTAACAAAAAAACCAAGGGCAAACTCTAGGATATTTCCTTCAGTGAGGATATGGCATCGTTGATTTATAGCCGTCTTAAAATACAGACAGACACGGAGCCATTGGACATACTGTCAGATTGAGCAGGTATTCATCAATGCTGGCGGGAAGTGAGGGAATAGGAAAACTGCAAATCAATAAAATCAGGATTCCTAAAAAAAAGTGAACCTTCTCTGGTACTTTAATACGATGCTTACACAAGAGCTTCCATAAAAAAGCTGCAGCTATTCTTTATAGAACCCAACAAGGGAACGGTGACTATCTCTGTAATGCTATGGAATGGGATCTTCAAAATTATGATGGAGTTCGATAGGATAGACGTAGAGAAGAGATTTTCATTTGTGGATGAGTCCAAAACTATGGGCCCATAAATATAAGACAGTCATCAACAAATCCAATAAGGAATTCAGGAGAAACTTCTTTACCCAGAGAGCGGTGAGAATGTGGAGCTCGCTGCCACAGGGAGTGGTTGAGGCAAATAGCATAGAGGCATTTAAGGGGAAGCTAGATATGTACATGAGAGAGGAAAGAATAGAAGGATATGTAGATAGGTAAGATGAAGTAGGGTGAGAGAAGGCTCATGTGGAGCATAAACACCGGCAGTTGTGCTGAATGGCCTGTTTCTGTGCTGTAAATTCTATATAGCAGATCAACGGAATATACTGAAGGATGGATACATGATGGGTGATCTTATAGAAACATTTAACATAAAGAAAGGGATAGACAAGATAGAGGCAGAGAGGTTGTTTCCACTGGTCGGGGAGACTAGAACTAGGGGGCACAGCCTCAAAATGCAGGGGAGCCAATTTAAAACCGAGTTGAGAAGGAATTTCTTCTCCCAGAGGGTTGTGAATCTGTGGAATTCTCTGCCCAAGGAAGCAGTTGAGGCTAGCTCATTGAATGTATTCAAATCACAGATAGATAGATTTTTAACCAATAAGGGAATTAAGGGTTACAGGGAGCGGGCCGGTAAGTGGAGCGGAGTCCACGGCCAGATCAGCAATGATCTTGTTGAATATAGGAGCAGGCTCGAGGGGCTAGATGGCCTACTCCTGTTCCTAATTCTTGTGATCTTATGTTCTTATGGACTCCTAGGTGCCGGTGGAGATGTTGCACTTTATCAGGGAGGCTTTGAGGGTATCCTTGTAACGTTTCCTTTGGCTCGTTTGCTGTGAAGGAGTTCCAAGTAGAGCGCTTGCTTTGGGAGTCTCGTGTCTGGCATGCGGACAATGTGGCCTACCCAGTGGAGCTGATCAAGTGTGGTCAGTGCTTCAATGCTGGGGATGTTGGCCTGGTCGAGAACGCTAATGTTGCTGTATCTGTACTCCCAGGGGATTTGTAGGATCTTGCGGAGACATCGTTGGTGGTATTTCTTCAGTGACTTGAAATGTCACCTGTAGATGGTCCATGTCTCTGAGCCATACAGGAGGGCGGGTATTACTACAGCCTTGTAAACCATGAGCTTGGTGACAGATTTAAGGGCCTGGTCTTTGAACACTCTTTTCCTCAGGTGGTTGAAGGCTGCACTGGAGGCGGTGTTGAATCTCGTCGTCAATGTCTGCTCTTGTTGATAAGAAGCTCCCGAAGTATGGGAAATGGTCCACATTGTCCAGGGCCGGGCCGTGAATCTTGATGACTGGGGGGCAGTGCTGTGCGGCGAGGACAGGCTGGTGGAGGACCTTTGTCTTACGGATGTTTAGCGTAAGGCCCATGCTTTCATACATTGACTATGTCCTGGAGTTCAGCCCACGAACAGCAGTGTGATAATTACCATATAATATATATGTAAACGTGTAAATACTTGTTTAACCACCAGAGACCTCATCCCCTGGAGTCTCAAGGGATCCCACAATCCCTTGGGAGCACCTGTACATAAGGAGGCCTCACAGGCTGGAGAGACACTCTGGAGACCTGAATAAAGGACTACGATCACACGTTACTTTGAGCTCACAGTATCTGGTCCGATTCTTTATGCAAGACATAACAGATCAGATAATCTGTTTTTGTTTACTGATGTTGGTTGAGGGATAAATATTGGCCAGGTCAGCTGGGATAACATCCCTGTTCTTCTTTGAAGTAGTGCCATAGGATCTTTTACATCTTCTCGAGCGAGAGCAGATGGGACCTCAGTTTAATGTCTCATCCAAAAGACGGCACCTCCGACAGTGCAGCACTCCCTCAGCACTGCACTGGAAGAGTCAGCCTAGATTTTTGTGCTCAAGTCTCTGGAGTAGGACTTGAACCCACAACCTTCTGACTCAGAGGCGAGGGTGCTTCCCACTGAGCCACGGCTGACACGTTATAAACATTTATATTGCAGAACCATTGCCAGTTCTTAGACAGCGTCCAGACATGGACAAACTATACATGGAGGGAAAGTCCCTGATGGGCTAATCACACTTATATTCTTTCTGCACTTTACGACGCTCTTAATTTGAAGTGCTTTGAGTGATAATCAAAATCGAGCATAGCTGCAAGACGGACTGGACCACAACCGTCCAAACATAAAGGAGTTGCCTCACCCTGGCTCTTGATATTGTTGGCGGTTAGAAACAACACAAAGGGACAAGATGATCCAAGTTGGTATGGTGCCCATGAATCGCGGGGCAATGAAGTCAGCCAGGAAGGTTAATCTTCGTAGAATCATACAGTACAGAAAGAGGCCATTCGGCCCAATGTGCCTGAATCAGCAATTTGAAAGAGCTATCCAATTCGTCCCACTCCCCCTGTTATTTCCCCCCCTGCAAATCTTAACACAGAATCAATCATATGAACAGTATTGCTTATGGTGAATTATTTGGGGGTATTTTGATAAATATTCTTTTGCACATTAGTTCTTATATATGAATGATGTGAAATGTGTTTCTTGTATCCTTTAAAATCAAAATGAATAAAAGCGGATTTTTATTTTGCTGCAGCCATGTAAATGACAACACAAAGAAAAATATGGAATCATTTGGTTGTTTCCCAAACCATTTCTTTGTACCCAAGTGGGGAGACGGAAATGTGACTGAAAATGCAGCACAAACATAAAGTGTGCAATGTGGAGGATGGGTGCTACTGAAGGGGCACAATGGGTCAGCCTTTCTCACAAACCAACTTGTGAATGTGGAACGGTAATTCAGATAGATTGTACACCATGTCCCAGAATCTGCTTCCATAATAACGGTGAGTTGAACGGCGTTTGCCATTATTGATGTGTGAATCATCCAGTGACTTGTGGCAAGAAAGAGAATCCCCGTGAGTTGCGAATCGCCACAAGTTGCCGGAAGATTTGCGCCGCTCCGCTATTAGCCTCGCGAACATGCCAGCTCGCCCACAACCTCCCCGCGAGTTTCGTGATGTTGCTGTGTTTGTGCATTAATTACCTATTAAACTCGCCGTAAAAAGTTAGAGCTGGTACTTAACAGCGTAATGACCCTTTTAACAATGTAATAATAGTTATTGCAATGCCAATCAACCTCTCCGGTCCAGAAAGGGAAGAATTGAAACTGTGGAGCCTCGTTCCTGCAGGAATTGTCAATTGTTCTTAGAGATTTTTCAAATTTCAAATAGTCTCATTTTTTTCCTTACTTTTAGAGGGGATTTGAGGGGGGGCTTCTTTACGCAGAGGGTTGTAGGGATCTGGAACTCACTGCCTGGAAAGTGGTAGATGCAGAAACCCTCACCACTTTTAAGAGATGGTTGGATGGGCACTTAAAATGCCGTAACCTGCAGGGTTACGGACCTAGAGCTGGTAATTGGGATTAGACTGGATGACCTTTTGTTGGTCTGCGCAGATATAATGGTAAGTACTGCAGGGAATAGAATACGGCCAGGGTGATCTCCTGGACTAGTTTCAATCGCCTGGATGGGTCGGAGAGGAATTTTCCCAGATTTTTTTTTCCCTTAAATTGACCTGGGTTTTTATCTGTTTTTTGCCTCTCCCAGGAGATCACGTGGCTCCGGTTGGGGTGGAGTGTAGAAGGTTTTAGTAGAAGGGGTGTCGCAGTTGTGTGAGGTAGACTGGTTGGGCTGGATGCTCTTTGCCTTTCCACCACTGTTCATTGTTCGTGGATTTATGTGTAACCTTCAGGGCTGCTGACCGAGGGCCATGCGGCTCTTTGTCGACCGGCGTGGACACGATGGGCCAAAATGGCCACCTTCGGCACTGTAAATTTCTATGTTTTTATGTTTCTTTTCCTTTCTGTCTCTTTTTTTTCTGTCTCTCTTGTAATCAAGATTTTCTTTCCCTCTCTTCATTTCTCTTTCTGTACCTGATGGGACTCTAATTCACCCTATTTCCTTCTCTGTCGTTCCTCTGTTTCTTTCTCAATCCTTAAATCTCACGGGTTAAGGAGATAGACTGTCGGTCCCATCGTTCACCAAGGTCCCTGATGCCCCATTGCCCTCGCTATCAGCTCGTACTTCCAGGGGAGATTTTTCTTTTGAGCCGAAGGTCAAGGGAAAAAAAATCAAACTGACGGGGTACTCCGCGACATGCCCCCCTTGTGCAAATTATGGACCATGATGCGTCTATAATTGGCAAGAATTCTGTAGTGTGGTGTAGAGTCAGTGAGTAAGAATCATTTCATGTTTCACTTCTCAGAACTAGATGGACAGAGGTGACACTCTCATGGAACAGAAAAACCACAGGAAACTGATGATAAGCTATTCAAAGATTTTGCTCAGTTTATAAAAAAAAAGCTAACACATCAAAACGACTTTTATCTGATACAAGCCAGATGCCTTCAGTGTTCACGACCTGAAATTTGGTACTACATCACTAGATTAGAGGTCAGGTTCAGCTACAGACAGAAATTGAAGAGGTGCAGTGTGTAAGTATTAACACTTTGTCAAAGTTTAACAAGTTTAATGTGTCATTTAATTGGTGTAATGTTAAGAATTAATCATGTTACTATCTTTGTAAAACAACACTTTGAATTGTTCTTCTGCTGTCTTTCTCGAAATTCTTCACCTCAGGAATAATTCTCAAATGCTGCTGTTTATAAATTATACCTTTTCGAGTTTGCAATGGATAAAGTCTGTTTTGTAAAATATTTTTCCTAAAATTAGTAATTTTTTTAAAAAGCCACCAAAAGCTGTTCACAGTATTCATTTCTTACAAATACAGATTGAATAAATCAGAACAATTCTGGAGAGATTAAAAATAATGCTTTTTGTAACTACTGTATATTGTGGGTCTCTGTCAAAAATGTACATGGAAATAGAAGATAATTCAGGAATATTAAAAGTTGTACCTTGGATAAATAGCATGCAAATTCTCCCAACAATTTAATTAGATAGGAAATATATAGATGATCAAAAATCACATGTATACCGTTTAAAAATATATCCATGGCAAAAGCTGCAACATGCTTATCACGAGGGGGTAAGAAATCAGGTTTACCTCCCTGCAATTCTCCAAGTAGTAAGTTCCAAAATTGTAGCTCAGATATTTGACAGGGCATGAGTTAAAGCATGTCCTTACATAAAGCAAGAGAGTCAGTTAGAAACCAAACCTCATGCCACCTTTCTATGCCTCTCGTAGCAGTAAGCTGGGAGCATCGGCTGATTACTATGGGATGGCGTGGGGGGGGGAGGAGGAAGATAGAGGCTCAGAAGGGGGCGGAGGGGGGGGGGGGGAAGTAATTTGGAAAATGGGAGGAAAATATAGAAATATATACAAAGTACAGGTTCGCATTTGTGGTTTCACAGCTATTGAGGTAGGGCTGTTCCAAGTACAGTATTACATTCTTCCTAAGCATTTCAACACTTGACTATACAGTCAGGATGAAATTGGCTGGCTGTTGAGAAGTACACTGCAGAGACTGTAAAATGAATAGGCGACCCTGATTAGTCAGCCTGCAGCATACTCAGTCGAGGTTGTCTCTCCTACACATGCAACTGAGTTGCCATTGGGCTGTGCAGTATTTGTAATGAATTAGCACATTCGTATGAAATTATTTTATCTGCTATTTTAAAAAAGGGCATGGACCCATTGATTGAGATGCATTGATTGCATACAGAACGAGGTAATAAAAATGTGTTGATGCATTTATCACCAATCACACAGCACATGGCCAGAGAGTAAAAAAAGAAAACAGAGAATTACATCGGATTTTACAGCACAGAAAGAGGCCACTCGACCCAGCTGGTCCGTGCCAGTGTTTATGCTCCACACGAGCCTCCTCCCACCCCTCTTCATCTGACCCTATCAGCATCTCCTTCTATTAATTTCTCTCTCATGTACTTATCTAGCTTCCCCTTAAATGCATCAGAAGTTTATCAAATGGTCACAAATACAGTAATCTATGGTGCAGCGTATTATTCTTTTCAAACATGTGATTTAGTATAGGTTCAGTAAGTGAGGTACAGCTCAAAGAGACAAATGAAAAATTTATAAAGAAAATTATGTGAATGTGACAGATGACCTAATTCTCCCTCCACTCCACATCGTGACATTCCTCCTTTCCTGTCCTTGTTTCTGAAATACTCTCTTCCTCTTCAAGAATTTGAAATACTCACAACCTGGTATCCACTTGCCTCAAATGCCCATTTCCCAGTCTGCTTGAGTTCTGTCCATGCTTGTTCCACTCATCCAAGATTATCCCTTCCCCCTTATCCCATGCCTCAAGAGTCTCCTCAGGTTTACGGCATGCCTCCAAGATTTCTGTGTTTTCTGAGTCTACCTATAATTACGTCGAATGTACAGCACAGAAACAGGCCATTCAGCCCAACTGGTTCATGTTGATGTTTGTACTCCACACAAGCCTCCTCATCTCACCCTATCAGCATAACCTTCTATTCCTTTCTTCCTCTTGTGTTTATCCAGCTTCTCCTTAAATGCATCTATACTATTCGCCTCAACCACTCCGTGTGGTAGCGAGTTCCACATTCTCACCACTCTCCGAGTATAGAATCTATGATTCTATAAAGAAGTTTCTCCTGAATTCCTTATTGGATTTATTATTGACCATCTTATATTTATGACCACTAGTTCTGGTCTCACCCACAAGTCATTTCTCTACATCTACCCTGTCGAACCGTGTCGTAATTTTAAAGATCTCTATCAGGTCACTCCTCAACCTTCTCTTTTCTAGAGAAAAGAGCCCCAGCCTGTTCAATCTTTCCTGATAGTTATAACCTCTCCGTTCTGATATCATCCTTGTAAATCTTTTATGCACTTTCTCCAGTGCTTCCATATCCTTTTTGTATGGAGACCCGACTGGCCAAGCTGGCCATTAACCGGTCCAGGCAGCGGGCAGTCGAGGGGGTCGTTCAGCCCGACTGCTTGCCTCTCTTCCGCGGTTACATGCGAGCCAGAGTGTCCCTGGAGATGGAGCACGCGGTGCCCACCGGTACGCTCGCGGCAAGAGGTGGGCACTGGAGGGACAGGAGTTCATCATTTCAACCAGGAACAGAATTTTAATTTAATTTGACAAAGGTTCCCTTTTATGTTAATTTGTGGTTTTTGGTGCCCTCAAACAAAAGGGGACACTTGAATGAAAGATTTTACCAAAATAGTTGCATGGAGACAAGAACTGTGCACAGTACTCCAAGTGTGGTCTAACCAAAGTTCGATACAAGTTTAACATAACTTCTCTGCTTTTATTTCTTTTCTTCTTAGAACAGCAACTTGCATTTATATAGCACCTTTAAAGTAGCAAAATGTCCCAAAGTATTATTTCCCAAGAGTATTATCCGCAAAAATTGACACTGAGCTAAAGGAGGAGACATTAGGACAGGTCAAAGAGGTAGGTTTTAAGGAGTGTCTTAAAGGAGGAGAGTGAAGTAGAAAGGTGGAGAGGTTTAGGGAGGGAATTTCAGAGCTTAGGGGCCAGGCAGCTAAAGGCATGACTATCAATGGTGGTGCAATGAAAATCAGGGATGTGTAAGAGGCCAGAATTGGAGAAATGTCGAGTTCTCGGAGGGTTGTAGGGCTGGAGGAGGATACAGAGATAGGGAGGGATTTGAATACAAGGATGAGTAGGCTATCACAGCCAGTGTAGCACGTAGTAGCTGTTATTTTATCGTGAGGGCATATCATCTTGTGATTGTGCAATTTGATCACCAGCCTCACTCAAAATGTTTTTTGAAAACATTTGAGAGAAAAGTTCAGACTTTCCTGGTAGATGTAACTTCTCAGTATTACCCTTGTAAATCTTTTTCCCCAGTGTCTCTATGCACGGTTTGTAATATGGAGACCATAACTATGCATAGTACTCTAAGTGTGATCTAACTCAGGTTCCATACAGGGTAGATGTAGGAGTGATAATTGGAGGTCAGCTGGTGAAAGCTGTCAGATTTGCTAATGACAAAGCCTTGGTAGCAAGTACCATGAATGGACAACCGTTGTTCGTAGATAGCTTGCAAGCCTGCAACAGTCAAGTGTCGGCTTGATTCCTGAGTTGAGAATATACTAGTCAGTGAAAGAATGACCATGGAGAGCAGGTGTAATGGTTTATTTACCAGAAATCTTCCACTGCCAGCAGTAAGGACTTGTTTCACATATTTAAATACAAATTTGTTTTATGTGTCAGCCTTGGCTCAATGGTAGCACTCTTGCCCCTGAGTCAGAAGGATTGAAGGTGGCAGGTCAAGTTGAGAAGGCTGTTAAAAAGTACATGGGATCCTGAACTTTATAAATAGAGGCATAGAGTGCAAAAAAAAAAGGAAGTTATGGTTAACCTTTATGAATCATTGGTTAGGCCCCAGCTGGAGTATTGTGTTCAATTCTGGGCACTACACTTTAGGAAGGATGTCAAGGTCTTGGCGAGGGTGGAGGGGAGATTTATCAGAATGATACCAGGGATGAAGGTCTTCAGTTATGTGGAGAGACAGGACAAGCTGGGAGTGTTCTCCTTAGAGCAGAGAAGGTTAAGGGGGGATTTAATAGAGGTGTTTAAAATTATGAGGGGTTTTGATAGAGTAAATAAGGAGAAACTGTTTCCACTGGCAGAAGGTCAGTAACCAGAAGACACAGATTTAAGGTCATTGGCAAAAGAACCAGAAGGGAGATAAGGAGAATATTTTTACGCGAGTTGTTGTGATCTGGAACACACTGCCTGAAAGAGCGGTGGAAGCAGATTCAATAGTAATTTTTAAAAGGGAAGTGGATATATTCTTGAAAAGGAAGAATTTGCAGGGCTATGGGGAAAGAGCAGGGGGGAGTGGGACTAATTGGATAGCTCTTTCAAAGAGCCAGCACAGGCACGATGGGCCGAATTGCCTCCTATGCTATAAGATTCTGTACTTCTTTTGTCGTAAAAAGCGAAATGGTTCACTCATGTTCTTCAGGGTTGTGAAGCTGCCGAGTCTGGATACAAGCGACGCCAGTCCCACGTTATGTGGTTGACCATAATAATCCTGTGAAACACCTTTGGACGTTTCACTACATTAAAGATGCTATATAAATACAAGTTGTTGTTGTAGAAAAACGCTATGCTGGTCACAAAAACCCAGGTCGCCGATCGGAACATGGGCAGGAACTTCGGCGGGGCTCAGGTATAGCAGAGATGCAGCAAGAGATTGTGGCAGAGGTGTGTCGAATGACGGGGGCAGAGGAGCAGAGAGATCAGGGCCCACAAGTGATGTGATCGGGGCCCAGGAGAGGCGAGAGTTCGGGGCCCAGAAGAGGCATGGGCCCAGGGGCAGCACGGGCCAGCCCACACTGCGATTTGTTTGCGCACTAGGTCCGTGCAACAGAACTGGTCTGCAGTCGTCCTGGTTAATCTTTGCCACTGGACCAAGACCAAGCTCAGTCAAGCCCGCGTGGTGTCTGGTATGCAACGGCCACCACGCGTTAAAAAAATCTATGTACAAGCATCTTCCATCCTTCAACATGTAGTTTGCGACCTGGAATATTAGGTCCTTCATTGAAACACCTGTGAACTCATTCCTTTTTGGTGTGGAAGCAAGTCATCCTCGGTACGAGGGACTGCCTAAGATGGAATGTTTTAGCAATGGATTATGGAATCAAGACTAACGTAGGTCATACCAAAGTATCAAAGGTTCACAGGAATGTAGGTGAGAAATTAAACGAGGAACAATTGAATCAGGTGAGACAATTTAATGGTCTGGGAAGTATAATGACTGAAGATGGCCTATGTGCCTTGGAGGTGAGAGCTAGGATCACAATGGGAAAAGTTAATAGAAGGATGAGGATACTGACTGGACAACTGAATAAAGAGTAGCGAAGACAAAAGCAAAATACTGCGGATGCTGGAATTCTGAAATAAAAGCAGAAAATGCTGGAAACACTCAGCCAGTCGGGCAGCATCTGTGGAGAGAGAAGCAGAGCTAACGTTCCAGGTCGATGACCTTTCATCAGAATTGGAAGAGAGAGATTTAATAGTTTTTAAGCAATTACAGAATCAGGGAAAAGAAAGGGTGGGAGACAAGAGCAAAGGGAAGGTCTGTGATAGGGTGAAGGCAAGTGTGAGTAAATGGCAAAAGGGATGACGGTGCAAGGCAAAAGGGGTGGTAATGGGACAAATAAAGAAACAAAAAATGGGTCTAGAGGAGGTATGAATGTTTACAGCAAAACCATTGCCAGCACCTGCTGTTCTGATCTGAAATTGTTGAACTCAATGTTGAGGCCAGATGGCTGTAAAGTGCCTGATCGAAAGATGAGGTGAGTTCCTTGAGCTTGCATTGAGATAAGATTAGCAAAGAGGTTTATATGGATTGTGGTGCTGAAACATGGACACTGAGGAAAGAGGAGCTCAAACTTCTGGAGCTTTGAGATGTGGGTTTGGAGACGCATGGAAAAAGTCCAAGTGGTTAGATAAGAAAACCAACGAGCAAGTGTCGGCAATGATACAAGCAGAACATAGCTTGATTGATGTTATCAGAAAAAGGGCAAAATAATCTGATTGAGCAAGTGGGATAGGATGTTGACGGGGGTATTAGAAGTTTGGATGGAAGGAGAAAGTCCAAGAGGGAGGAAAAGAAGGATGCTCCTGGACCTCCTTGAAGAATGGGAGATCATAACTTAAGAGAGAAGGCAGCGTGGTTTGGAGAAGGGAGAATTGAGCTAGAATTTGACTTCGGTAGACCAATGATGATGGTGACTGATTACACACCTGTTGCAGTTTTTGTATTACGTTCTCAGTGTTTTCCCTCATTGTAATGGGAGCTCATTTTTCAAAATAATGCAGAAGGTTATTAATTATATGATCCACTTACCACAATAACTTGCAATAGTGCCTTTAACGTAGTAAAACGTCCCAAGGTACCCCACAGGAGCGTTATTAAATAACATTTGACGCCGAGCCACATAAGGAGACAGGTGACCAAAAGCTTGGTTAAAGAGGTAGGTTTTAAGGAGGAGAGAGAGGCGGAGAGGTTTAGAAAGGGAATTCCAGAGCTTAGGGCCCAGGTAGCTGAAGGCACGGCCACCAATGGTTGAGTGATTCAAATCAGTGATGCATAAGAAACCAAAATTGGAGGAGCGCGGAGATCTCGGAGGGTTGTAGGAGGTTATTAACAGTTATGTGAGTGAAAAAGAGAGACTGACAAGCAAATAAACATATACGCTGTTGCAAATCTTTATCAGACAATATTGAATGAAATGTCTGTAGAATGGCACAGCTTCACAATTACATAGGAAAGTTTTTGTCTGTAGTGAAAGTAGCGACTGAAGTATCATTCATGAATGTTTACCAATTATCTTTTTTGAACATTTGTCCTTTTTTCTATTTCACTAGTTACATCTCTGTTTTTCTCTTTCTAATTAAGTATTTTCTACTATTAATTTTAACTGATCATATTGCAAAAAAATCTTTCCCCCCTAAAAAAAATTCTGCCCAATAGGAAGAAAAATGCATTTCTATAGTGCATTTCGCGAGCTCAGGACTTCCCAAAGCGCTTTACAGCCAATGAAGTACTTTTTTTGAAGTGTATTCACTGTAGCAATGTAGGAAATGCGGCAGCCAATATGTACACACAAAGTACTATGCGATAATGGCCAGATAATGACATTTTTTTCAAGATATGATCACCACAAGAAATGTTTTGATAATGTCGCTTCAAATGTACAGCTTCCAGTGCGGATCAAACATTCCGATGAATATGACAGAGAGATGCACAAACCCACAATTCCATTTGCGGCACTCTTGACATAGAAATGCCTTGGCTTCCACAATTTCAGACTTTATTAAAGGAGCCGAAAGCTCCATTACTCTTAACTGCCAATCCATTCCTCTCCCAGGCCTGCAAAGTTTTTACTCCTTCTCTCGCACAACCACCCCAACTTTTCCATGTCCCCACTCTATTCCTCACAGCCGCCAACCCGCCCCAGCTCCCATCCCCCCAACCCACAGCGCAGCCCCCCACCCTCCCCCACCTACCCCACTGAGTGCTTCAGCTGGACTCTTTGCTTCCTTTCCCTCCAGTCCCAAACCCTTCCCACTCCAGCTCTGCGGAAACACACTCGCTTCAGAAAACAGCCTGTGAGTAATCGCAGAGCTTCATGTTGTCTTAGCCTCAAAGCACACCACAGGATATCCATTTGCCCTTTTAATAACATTTGTAGGAACTAGTGATATGGCTCATGTGGCTTTTAGCTCTGTGTATTTTTGATTTTAAGGATTTTATGGCTCGTTATACATCAGCCTTTGTAGCATTTGATTGAACTTACATAGCAGATACAGCACAGAAATAGGCCATTCAGCCCAACTGGTCCATGCCGGTGTTTATGCTCCACACGAGTCTCCCCCACCCTACTTCATCTCACTCTATCAGCATATCTATCTATTCCTTTCTCCCTCATGTAAATCTAGCTTCACTCTTAAATGCATCCAATCTATTTGTCTCAACCACTCCCTGTGGTAGCGAGATCCACATTCTAAACAATTTTCCCATCCTGCTCAGGCCGCTTCCCAGCTTTACAATAAGAAAAACCGTGCCTGGGCGGTTATTTGAATGCACTGTGCAGCCTGTTAAAGGGGCCGCGCACCCTCAAAAAATTAAAGGGAACATTGGTTCCAACCACTCTCTGGGTAAAGAAGTTTCCTGAATTTTTTGCTGGATTAATTCGTGACTATCTTATATTTAGAGCCCCTACTTTTTGACACCCCCACAAGTGGAAACATCTTCTCTACGTCTACCCTATCAAATTCTTTGATAATCTTAAAGACCTTTACCAGGTAAATAATTAGTGAAATAATTTTAAACAAACAGCTTAATTTCTTTTTTTTTTAAAACAACAACTTTAATTTATATAGTGCCTTTAACGTAGTACAATGTCCCAAGGCGCTTCACAGGAGTGTCATCAGGTGAAATTTGACTCTGAACCACATAAGGAGATATTCGAATAGGTGAGTCAAAGAATAATTTGGTTAGCAAACTAAAAAGTTTCCAATGGTTTCACAGCCAACCATAAAACCTTTGCATAAATAAAAATAAGCACTTACACTATTGAAAATTTCTTCCTGTAGTTAGTAGTTCAATTAAAAAAATTTTTTTTTATTCATTTAATTTAAAATCCCACCATGGCAGCTGTGGAATGAATGAAACAAATCTGGAATAAAAAGCTAGTATCAGTAGTAATGGTGACCATGAAACTACCGGATTGTCATAAAAACACATCTGGTTCACTAATGTCCTTTAGGGAAGGAAATCTGCCGTCCTTACCAGTCTGGCCTATATGTGACTCCAGACCCACAGCAATGTGGTTGACTCTTAACTGCCCTCTGAAATGGCCTAACAAGCCACTCAGTTGTACCAAACTGCTACAAAGAAGTATCACCACACGGGCTGTAGCGATTGAAGCAGGCGGTTCACCACCATCTTAGGACTGGGCAATAAATGCTGGCCTTACAAGCGACGCCTGTATCCCATGAACGAAAAAACTATTTTGACAGTCATCATCATCATCATAGGCAGTCCCTCGAATCGAGGATGACTTGCTTCCACGCCCAAAAGGGATGAGTTTACAGGTGTTTCAATGAAGGACCTAATATTCTAGATCCTGAACTACATCCTAGAGGGTGGGAGATGCCTGTGCATGGATTTTTTTAACGTGTGGTGACGGGTGCTTCAGAGCTAGGTCTTGGTCCAGTGCAAGGATTACCTAAGACTAACTGGAGACCAGCTCTGCTGCACGGACCAAGCGCACACACATATCGCAGTGTGGGCTGGCCCGTGCTGCCCCTGGGCCCTCGCCTCTTCTGGGCCCCAGATTCACGCCTCTCCTGGGCCTGGGTCACTTCCCTCTACAAACTCTTGCCGCTCCTTCGCCCCTCCTGCTGTGCCTGCAAAGCCAGGTCGCTGATTTTGACAGTAGACTTTGCATAAATGGCAAATCCGTCATAAATCCTGAACTGAAACTCAGATTTGTTTCTTTAACAGAGGTGCGGGAGTTCCGGTTTCTGTAAGACCAGCGAGAATGAGTTTGACCATGAATCATTCAACAACTCATCGCAACACTTCTGCAAACAACACTGATGAAGAATGTAATCTATACGCCCACCGCCATACAGCCAGGATCATTTTACCTTTAGTCTACTCCATAATATGTTTAGTTGGCATCTTTGGCAATATCCTAGCCATAATAGCCATCAAGAAAAAACAGAAAAAAATCAATTCAACTACACTTTACTCCATGAATCTGGTAATCTCAGACATTTGCTTTGCGGCTGTTTTACCCGCGCGGATAATATACTACGCACGAGGATTTAACTGGCCATTTGGTGAAGCCATGTGCAGAGTTATCGCACTCATCTGTTACAGCAACATATACGCCAGTATAAGCTTCATGACCTGCTTAAGTTTGGACAGATTCCTCGCTGTAATATATCCCTTCCGCTATTCCAAGTGCAGAAACGTCCGCTATGTCAAGAAAATCTGCATTGTTGTGTGGATCATTATACTCTGCCAGACGGTGCCACTGCTGCTTATCAATATGACTAAAGAGGTTCAAGGCAACTTCATGACGTGCATGGAATATCCAAATTTTGAGGTTTTGCCGCGACTTCCAGAAATGCTTCTTGGCGGTTGCATCTTCGGTTACATTCTCCCCATGGGCATCATGCTGTTTTGTTACACTCGGGTCAGTTCAAAGCTCTTCAGGACAGCAAAGCAGAACCCCTTAACTGAAAAGTCAGGAAGAAGCAAAAAAGCCAACGACGTGATCTTGCTTGTACTCTTCGTGTTCTTCATATGTTTCACTCCGTACCACATGGCTATTGTGCAACACATGATCAAAAAGCTGCGTTACATGCCGTCCTGCCGGCAGCAACAGAATTTTCAGGTCGCTCTCCATGTGACTGTTACCATGATGAACTTCAATTGCTGCCTGGACCCTTTTATCTACTTCTTTGCCTGTAAGGGCTACAGGAGCATCGTCCTCAAGATGATCAGGCGGCCCATTAGCGTGTCCATTTCAAGTGGAGTTAAGTCTGCCGTGGACACCAGCTTACCCGGTGTGGGGAATCACTTGCACGCAACAGGGACAACTTCCGACACCAACTTGTAGAGACAATTTGCTTGGGGTTACCAGGAAAAGACCACAGCCGCGATCAAAAAACTGCAATTCAATTTATAACCTGATCCAATCCTCAATGTGTACATTACGCAACGGTTCATTCACTTACTTTGTAGAAGTCAAGATAGAAAACTTTTTTTTAATCGTCATAATTTATTTTTGTAATAGAAAACCCCAAAATGTGTATGTCGGTCATCTTCCATTCATAATGTGCGAGAAGGGGCTCGGCAGTATCTCAGTGCTCCCAATACTATGGGTTTCACTCCACTTTGGATGCAGTTACACCGCGACTGTTACTTCAATACCAAGTGGTTTTGGATGCACCTCAACACAGAAGTAGTGGTAACATTACCCGTCCCCATCCCCGCCTCAGCTCATCTGCTGCTGAAGCCCTCATCCATGCCTTTGTTACCTCTAGATTCGATTATTCCAATGCTCTCTCATCTCCCATCCTTCATAAACTTGACCTCATCCAAATCTCTGCTGCCCCTATTGTAACTTGCACCTGTGTTCCCTGACCTACATTGGCCCCGGTCCAGCAACAACTCGATTTTAAAGTTCTCATCCTTGTTTTTAAATCTCTCCATGGCCTCGCCCCTCCTGATCTCTGAAACCTCCTCCAGCCCTGCAACCCTCTGAGATATCGGCGCTCCTCCAATTCTGGCCTCTTGCACATCCACAAATTTTATTCTCTACCATTGGCCTTCAGCATTGGGTCCCAAGCTCTGGAACTCCCTCCCTAAACCTCTCCACCTCTCTTTTCTCCTTAAGATATTCCTTAAAACCTACCTCTTTGACCAAGCTTTTGGTCACCTGTCCTAATGTCCCTGTAGCTCGGTGTCAAATTTTGTTTGGTAACACTGCTGTGAAGCGCCTTGAGATGTTTACTATGTTAAGGCGCTATATAAATGAAAGTTGTTGTATTCACGAGATTTAGATAACTTCTATTAAATGCTGTTGCTTTGTTCTTGTCTACATCACACTAAATTCCTGAATTGTATCTATACTCCATATTCTATATGTTTAAAAATAACATCAATAACCCTTTAGTGATAATTACTGAAAGAAAAAGATTTGCATTTATATAGCGCCTTTCACGGCCTCAATGCGTCCCAAAGTGCTTTACAGCCATTAAAGTACTTTTCAAGTGCAGTTACTGTTGTAATGCAGAAAGCGCGGCAGCCAATTTATGCACAACAAGCTCCCACAAACAGTACTGTGATAATGACCAGATAATGGGGCCAAGTTTCGGCCTGAGTTGCTCCTGTTTTTTTGGAGCAACTGATTTAGAATGGAGTATCTTAGAAATTGCAATTCTCGGCATTTAGTTTACTCCAATTCTAGTCAGTTAGAACAGTTTCAGTTTGGAACAGATTTTTTTTTCCAAAAGGGGGCGTGTCCGGCCACTTACGCCCATTTTGAAAGTTAAGGCAGTGAAAACTTACTCCAAACTAACTTAGAATGGAGTAAGTGTAGATTTTTTAAATGCTCAGAAAAACCTTGTCTTCACTTAGAAAATCAGGCGTTGGTTACAAATCAGGCGTTGGTTACAAATCAGGCGTAGGGAATGAGGGGGGGGGGGTGTTTAAAGGGAAGTTTGCAAACATTAAACACTTCAGTTTTACAAATAAAGAGCCATCATCAATAATAAATGATAAAAACATCAATAAATCAACCAATAAATCAATCAAAAAAAATTAATAAAAAATATATATATTTTTTTAAATCAATACATAAAACATTTTCTACTTACCAACTGCAGCACCGGGAGCCCTCCAACAGCATGCTGGAATGCCCCCCCCCCCAGTGTGTCTCTGTCAGTGTCTCTATCTCTCTGTCTGTCTGTGTGTGTCTCTCACTCTCTGTCAGTGTCTGTGTTTCTGACAGCGAGGGGAGGGGGAGGAGGGGGGTAGAGGGAGAGAGTGGGGGGCAGGGGGAGGGGAGGAGAGGGGGGAGGAGAGGAGAGGGAGGGGGAGAGGAGAGGGAGGGACGGAAGGGGGGGGGGGGAAGAGCGCGGGTTGGGTCCAGTCTGGGGGATCGGGTCCGGTGCAGGGAGGGGTGGGATGGTGAGGGGAGCGGGAGTCGAGTCGGGTCGGGAGAAAGGAGGAGCTGGGCGTGGGAGGCAGCCTTATCCACGCAGCCCCAGTGAGGCCATTTGGCTAGGGCTAGGGGCTGCGTGCTTCAGGCCCCTCCCACACAGTTTTGGGCGCCTGGAGCTACTGCACATGTGCGCCCGGAGCTACTGCACATGTGCGCCCACTGTATCGCGCATGTGCAGAGGTCCCGGCACTGTTTTCAGCGCAGGGACCTAGCTCCGCCCCCCCATAGCTCGTGCTGCGCCGCGCCCAGCTCCAGAGGACCTGCAGGGAGCCGGAGAATTGTTAAGTTTTTTTTAGGCGCACTTTGTGGCGCGAAAAACGGGCATCCAGGTCGGGGCTGCGCGGCCCGAAACTTGGGCCCAATGTGTTTTAGTGATGTTGGTTGAGTGATAAATATTGGTCCAGGACACCGGGGATAACTCCCCTGCTCTACTTCGAAATAATGCTATGGGATCTTTTACGTCCACCTGAGAGGGAAGACGGTTTAACGTCTCATCTGAAAGATGTTTACTGGTAGCGGGAAAGTATATTGCATAGTTTCAGCACCTAACATTAAAAATCTGCGTATCTGCTCATCCGAAAGGAGCAGTTGATACAGATCCCGAGATTCAAATATAGAAATAATATCAATCTGTTCAACACAATAAATTTCAACTTGTGTTTTTTCAGCAGGCCTGAGGAGGTGCAAGTTTAAATTTGTTTGTGACAAAAATTAACAAACTCAGTAAGAATGCACATTTGGAATTAAGTCTCGGCACACAAGAGCATGACTGGTGAATCAGGACTAAAATGTCATCTTCCTTTCTCTGATTTGCACTTCCATCTAATGAATCTCCATTCTGGTAGCCTCACTGAATTTTCCCACAAACATTACTGTGGGACTAAGTACATGAAAGCATGTGCTGTATATCTATCGCAACTGATTTAAGCAAAACCTGCCATTTTAGATTCACTACCTCCTCAATTGAACATAGCAATCCAGCCATTTTAGTCAAACACGTCGCCCATTATGAAATGGAAAAATCGGGGGCAGCATTCACCAGCCAGTGATCGCTGTTAAGTTCCTGTGTATATGTCCTGATCAGGAACATCCATTTCATTTTAACCCCACTCTGAGTATCTCTCATTGGTCGGCCAACTGACTTAACTAAATTTTTTTAAAAGGATAGTTTCTGACCAGTCAGCATATGGAAAATACTTATCCTTTAGCCACCAGTCCCACTTAAGAAACAGAGCATGAAAATTAGCACAAAGTAAACAACAACTTGTACTTATATAGCGCCTTTAACGTACTAAAACGTCCCAAGGCGCTTCACAGGAGTGAATAAATTTGACACCGAGCCACATAAGAAATTATGGCAGATGGTCAAAGAGGTAGGTTTTAAGAAGCGTCTTAATGGAGGAGAGAGTGGTAAAGCGGCAGAGAGGTTTAAGGTGGGAGTTCCAGAGCTTAGGGCCCAGGCAGCTGAAGGCACAGGCACCAACGGTTGAGCAGTTATAATCAGGGATGCTCAAGAATTTGAGGAGTACAGGGGGGTAAGTGAGGCTGGAGAAGATTAGAGAGATAGGGAGGGGCGAGGCCATGGAGGGATTTGTAAACAAGGATGAGAATTTTGAAATCGAGGCGCCGTTTAACCAGGAGCCAATGTAGGCCAGCGAGCACAGGGGTGATGGGTGAGCGGGACTTGGTGCAAGTTAGGACATGGGCTGCCGAGTTTTGGATGACCTCAAGTTTACATAGGATAGAATGTGGGAGGCCAGTCAGGAGTGTGTGACAATGACAATGAACAAAAATATAGAGGTAAAATTGGGATAAAAAAAAGAAATACAACTGTGGAAAAATACTGAGTTATAATTCAGATCCAAGTGCAACCACTGAGCCACGGCTAACACCAATTGAAGCAAGACTCGGTGGAAGGAATGGAGAGGAGACAATGCAGTCAAATCTAATTACAATTTGTTTTCTGGTGAACAATCGGCACAATTTTGGGGTAGAGTTTGCGCTTTGGCCGCAATTACTGATTCCGGCACAATTTGTGCCCAAACTGGCACATGTTTTATAAAGAGTTTTTTCTCCGAGTTTCTGCTCCTACTCATTTGCATATCACCAAACACAAAATCTGCCATTAACCATCGCCATCGGGCAGCGTTTAAAACGTAATTTTTGAAAAAAAAATTTTGCTTAAAAAAAGACTTTCAACTGAGGCTCCGTCTGCTCTCTCAGGTGGACGTAAAAGATCCCATGGCACTATTTCGAAAGAGACGGGGAGTTGTCCTGGCCAATATTTATCCCTCAATCAGCATCATTAAAAACGGACTGACCGAGATATCCCGGCTTCCCCGGGTCCATACTGAGTGTGTACGGACACGGGAAGGCATCGCAAAAGCCGGTTTTCAGCGCACAATGCACAATCCAGCTTGACAGATCCTCCGTATTCCCACAGCCAGGACATTTGCATGGGCAAGATTGCGGTATTTACCCATATCTTGCCCAGCGGATGTCCTGAAAACTCTTGCGCCTGATATAAGCATAGCCTACTTTTACAGGTGTAAGAGCTTTAAAACACATAAAAACATTGTAAAATAACATTTTTAAAACATTTTATTGTTTAAAAACCTGCCCACTAAGGTAAGTTTATTTTAAACCAAATTTTAAAACCTTTTTGAAAAATCGGAAAAATATATTTTTTTTGTAAGACATAAATAACTTTAATTGAAATTAATCTTAAATATGTGGTGTATTTTTTCGATTTTTTATTTTTGTTTTGGGTGCTTGGGGGAGTGTTTCTCAATCATAATAATGAGAACTCCTACTTACGGAGTTCCCATTATCATGAATGAGAAAATACTGTACCTTGATTGGCTGCCCAAAGCCACGTGACTGCAGCTCCAGCTTATGGACGTCCCGACGTGCACGTGCTCCAATCCACAGGGAGTGGTGGCCTCAGGACCGGGATCTCTCGTGGGCGCAGCAGGAACAAGAAAGTGCGCATCTTTTTAAAAAACTTTTTCAGTCGATCGCTTGCGGGAAGACTCGACCGGGATTTCTAGACCATTATCTGGTCATTATCACATCGCTGTTTATGGGAGCTCTACTGTGCGCAAATTGGCTGCCGCGTTTCCAACATTACAACAGTGACTACACTGCAAAAGTACTTCATTGGCTGTAAAGCGCTTGGGATGTCCGGGGGGTCATGAATAGCACTACATAAATGCAAGTCTTTCTTTTTAAAAGATTTTCCTTGATATATTTAAGGAGTGGTAACTTGGTATAGTTTGATTAATACAGCTGAAAATGGGTTTATCACAAAAAAAGCATTTTAAATCAGTGTCAATCCAACTTCTTATGTTCTTATGGTCACCAGCTGTGAGCAACCCAATTTTAAATTATTGAAAATGACTTTTATACAAATACACAAAACTACTTTCTAATTATAGTAGTCAGTGGTCAGTTCCTTAGTAAATTTTTTCAAAACTCAATCAAAATGTTACTATTAGTGTCTTTGCACTCAAAAGTTCCAGCTTAATTACTGGAGCCTTCTTGAACGCCTGGAAACTCACCATGGTGATTAATTCATCCTGGCGGCATGGCCAGTTTTGGAGGCAGGGCCAGCTTCTAGTCGATGTTTTTTTAAACTGACACAAAAGGACTTGGAAACTCAATTTGCGCTAAAAACAAATAGTGCTTAAAAGTCAGCAATCTTTTGACGAAATCAGGGAAATTGTCCCGAAAATAACAGCGTAATCGAGCGGAAACTCCAGGCCATTAATTAATGAGTAGTAAATCTAGGCCTTACTGTCGTACTAGTGCATGAACATTTAATGTACTCATAGTGAAATTCTTTTGACTACTATTTTAACAATGGTGTTAACCCATTGAAAATAAACTACAACCAGTTTCATTTTAAGTCAATGCATGAACAACTTTTTCAAATGGAGAGTTTTTATTTCACAGAAAGCAGTACAGTACTTAGCCTATGATGGAGAAATAATTGGTATTTATAGCATTGGGACAAGTGAACAGCATCTATTAGATATAGTTTGAACAGCAAGAATTTGACTTCTAGTTCTTGCTAAGCCTCCATAAAACATTGATGAGGCCTCAGCTGGATTATTGACCCTGAAATCCCAGTTTCTTCTTCCCTTGGGCGTTCGACTACAAATAGGAGAAAAGATGCGCACTTACCTTTTGGTCGAACGCTCACCAGAGATCCCGGTCCTGAGGCCTCCTCTTCTTGCGCAATGGAGCACATTCACATTGGGACATCCGGAGGAGTCATGTGGGCCTGGACACCCAATCACAGTAAAGTATTTTCTCATTCATAGTAATAGGAGTTTCGTAAATGAGAAACACCGTCAAACACCCAAACACTACATAAAACAATTAAAAAAATACCTTACATAAATACATTCCAGAAATTAAAGTTGATAGAAAAGTTTTTGAAAAAAAATATTTGCTGATTTTTTTTTTAAGTTTTAATTATGGTTTAAAATAAAATTATCTGAGTGGGCAGGGTTTTTAACATAAATATGTATTTTTAAATTTTATTTTTATATGTTTTTGATATGTTTTTAAACTCTTACACTGGAAAAATTAGGCTATGTGCCTGCTTTTACCAGGCACAAGATTTTTAAGGACATTCGCATGGCAAGAGATGGGCAAATAGCCCAATCTCTGCCGTGGGAATGTCCTTGCTCCCGAGATGCGGCCATCTGTCAAGCCAGAAACTTGACAGATCGGAAAAGCCATTTTTTGGCGCATGCACATTGCGCGCTGAAAACCGGCTTTTCCGAAGCCTTCCCGAGTCCTTACACACTCCGTATGGACCCGGGGAGGCCAGAATTTCAGGGCCATTGTGTTCAATTTTGGGCCCCTCACTTGAGGAAGGATGTCAAGGCCTTGGAGGGGTTGCAGAGGAGAATTTACTAGAATGGTACCTAGGATGAGGGACATCAGTTATGTGGAGAGACTGGAGAGGCTGGAATTGTTCCCCTTAGAGCAGAGAAGGATAAGAGGAGATTTTATAGAGGTGTTCAAAATCATGAATGGTTTTGATAAGAGCGAATAAGGCGAAACAGTGGTAGAAGAGTCGGTAACCAGAGGATACAGATTGAAGATCATCGGCAAAAGAACCAAAGACGACATGAGGAAACATTTTTTTATGCAGCGAGTTATGATGATCTGGAATGCGCTGCCTGCAAGGGTGCAATAGTAACTTTCAAAGGGGAATTGGATGAATACTTGAAAAGGAGAAATTTGCCGGGCGATGGGGAAAGAGCAGAGGGATTGGGACTAATTGGATAGCTCTTTCAAAGAGCCGGCACAGGCACGATGAGCCGAGTGGCCTCCTCCTGTGCTGTATCATTCTATGATTCGATCTGGAGGACAGGTTTAGCTCCAACTTTGCAAATACAAACAGACATTTTTATCTGAATGAAATATAATGGTCCAGATTTTGCAGTCAGCGGCAAAGGAATGGCGCTCGCCGTTCACTATGCTGACAGTTGCCCACAGACTTCTTGCGGGCTTTTAGGTGGCAAGTTGCTGTCATCCAGCATCTGATGCCGCGCAGCGCCTTCTACAGTGGATCTATGGCATGTATGAGCAGGAAAAGCAACAACTGGACTCTTCAACCAATCTGATTGAAGAATTCTCACTGAGACACGCAGAATCCAAACCAGAAAGCTGGCACAGGGCACGATGAGCTGAATGGGCACCGAATAACACGTTTTGGAACCTGAAACAGTGGCAAATGCTTCTCTGTGGAATTCCCTTTCAAGTAACATCATAAAATTAGAGTTTTTCAATGTTGTTCTTTTAATGGAAGAATTTGGGATTGATGATTTCCTGCACATATGGGCATAAATCAGTTGACGAGGCAACAGCTGCTGAAAGGGAATACTTTTTGGGTCCTGATCAATGTTCCTTTTAAATTGTGCGGGCACGCTCTGCAGCTCCTGCGCAACCAGCTCACCGGCTTTTAAATAGGGAAAACCGTGCATGTGGTGTATTTTGAATGGGCCATGCAGTCGCGCATCCCAGAAAATAATTCAAGGGAACATTGGTCCTGCTGGTTGCATACCATCATGGGTACAGGTATCTTAGTGTCACATGACAACTATCACACTTCCCCCTTGAACTCGGGAAACCTTGGGGGAAATTCTGAAAAGGTGTAGGAACAGGATTAGACCCATTCAGTCCCTCAAGCCCGTTCCGCCATTCTACGAGGTCATAGCTGATCTGTGCCTCAACTCCATTTAGCTGTCTTTGTTCCATATCCCTTGATACCCTTACCCAACGAAGATCTCTCGATCTCAGTCTTGAAAAGGTCAAATGACCTTCAGCATCCACACCCTTTTTGAGGAGTGAGTTCCAGATTTCTACTGCCCTTTGTGTGAAGATGTGTTTCCTGAACGGCCTAGCCCAAATTTTAAAGTTACGCCCCCTTGTTCTGGACTTCCCCACCAGAGGAAATAGTTTCTCTCTATCTACCCCATCAATTCCTTTAATCATCTTTAACACCTCAATTAAAGCACCCCTTAATCTTCTATACTCGGGGGAATATAAGCCTATATATACAAGATACAATATAGAAGCATAGCATTCAATTTTCAAGCTCTACAATTCTTTACCGAGTGACACTGAAATAGTTGGAGACAACAAAAATATTGCCTCATAAATTAGGATAAAATTAATCACAAATACTTCAGTGGAGACAACTGTAACTACAACACTGCAGCCCTTGAAAAAGTGTGTAATGACCAGCTCTTTGTAACATTTTCCACACACAATTCTGCTTGAGCATAAATGTCAACTAATTTCCACAATCTGATCATCCAGAACAGTATGAAAAGTTAAAATTATGTAAAATGAGCAATGGGGAAAATTCAGTCAGCATGACACCCTCCCACAAAGGGTTGGTGAAATAGTGAAGTATTAATTGGTGAAATGAGAGTAAATTACACAACATGCTCCACATGTGGAACTTCAGTTTATTAGTGATGTTAATTGAGGGATAACTATTCCTCAGGATACTTCCCTGCTCTTTTTTGAATAGTGCCATGGGATCTTTTACATCCACCTGAGAGGGCAGACGCAGCCTCAGGTTAATGTCTCATCCGAAAGACGGCACCTCCGACAGTGCAGCACTCCCTCAGCATTGCACTGGAGCGTCAGCCTAGATTTATGTTATGGGACTTGAACCCACAACCTTTGAACCCACGGCTGGCACTGTACAAAAATGGACAACACAGTGTTGTCCTGCAATGAACTACCCAACGTATTGTGCTCACTCCAGATTCACAACGAACTTCTCTCTAAGGACAGTTACTGATCTCAAGTTGTGCTGTACTGGAGATGTGTGCGTATATGCCAAGCACTAAACCACAGAGAGAGATGGAAACAATAAGATCAGAAGGTAAGTTACCAAGGACTATAGTAATTTTTAAGAGAGATTGGCTCAAGTTAGTTTTCACATTTTATTTTTAGGTATTTGAAAGAGTAGCCTGGTAACACCAAAAACTATTATTTCGTTCTGAGGGTCACAGACCTGAAACGTTAACTCTGTTTCTCTCCACAGATGCTGCCTGACCGGCTGAGATTGCCAGCATTTTCTGTTTTTATTTAGTTGAAGAAACTGACTAACTTCATGATGAACAAATGGGCATGTATGAACGCTAACCTTTTCGAAACTTCCTACAATTTTCCATCTATGTCACAAAGAGAAAGGTTATACCAAGAAAATTCGAGGGGATTTCCAAGATTTCGCTAGCTGCGACATTAAGAGTGATTCACCTTAAAATCACTGGTCCTCTACAATCCCCCACACACCTCCAGACCCACATATTATTAAGCAACCAAAAACAGCAGTTGGTAATTTTCACTGAATAATAAGGAAGTTCCTTATCGGCTTGAGAAATAACTAGATGATGAAAAATCTATTTATTGCAATAGACAGCACAGATGACTCAAAGCACATTACTGACAGCATATCTGATCAACAGGAAATCAGGTGATACTTCAGCATTATCATAATTTTTTTCAAGCTAGTTGATGTCATAACGTTGCACACCAACAGTTATAAGTGCAGCATTCAGCTCAACAACTTGCATATGTATTGTGCCTTTAATCTAGTAACATAGTACAGGTGAGAGGTAGGTTTTAAGGAGCTTTTTAAAGGAGGAGAGAGAGGTAAGGAGGCAGAGAGGGTTTGAGAAGGAATTCCAGAGCTTAGGGACAGGCAGCTGAAGGTGGAGCGATAAAAATCGGGGATGCTCCAAAGGGCAGAATAGGAGGAGTGCAGAAATCTCAGATTCAAGCGAGAATAGACAGCAGGAAGGGAGGGACGGAGAGAGCAGATGGGAAAGGAGAGGGGAGCGGAGCCAGAGAGAGATTATAGGCTCAAGTCTTTGGAGTTGGGCTTGAACCCCCTTCAGAAGCGGGAATGCTACCCACTGAGCCACGGCTGACACCTTGAAGAGTGTATATTTCACACATTTACTGCGGGCAACTTAATAGGAATTGGAAATACCTGGTGGCCAAGACATCGATGAAATTTGTAAATCTTGAAATGTTGCAGAACTCGAGAGAGAGGCAACTTTAAGTGTTCGCAAATGACAATTTTTTGTAAATCGGAAAATTTTATGTCCTTTTCAGAATTGCATACTTTTTAACGTGGTTGTGTTATTTTATTAGCTAGGTAGAATTGATCTCAATAAGGAAGGAAAAAAAAAACGTCCACGAGGAAACAAAGTGATTTCACTGGTTCAGCGTGTGGTCATTACCAGGCTGAGACTGCAGCACTTTAAAGAAAGTTGGTGCGATTTAATTGAGTGGCTCTGCAGCAATTGCTCATTGCTGATTGGCAGCTTTCCCTACTAGTCGAGTGAATTGAGTGAATGAAATATTCAAGCCAATCAGCAAAACCAACACAACACGTGCTGGCTATTTCGGCCAATCAGGATTATTCACCCATGGAAACATGACTCCTTTGAGATGCAGCACTTTTGATTTCACATGGATTTGCAGAGGGCCGAATTTTGCGGTCAGTGGCAAAGAAACGGCCCTCGCCATTCATTGCACTCTCTGTGGGCCTTTACACTGCTATCTGCGGTAATCAGAGAGTCAATACGGCACCAGGCCCTCGAGATGGGGACCTGGGAGCTGTGTGTACAAGGAAAGCAACAGCGTGTCTCCACAACCATTCAGAATCCTTACCAAGACACGCACAGTCTAACCCAGGAAGTGTAAGTTAAAATATTTAATTCAATATAAAATCAAATTTCTCTGCTTTACTTGCCCCACACCATTCCTTTCGCCTAGCACCATCATCCCTTTTGTCATTTAATCTCTCCTGCCCTCCACCCCATCACAGACCTTCCCTTTTGTCCTTCCCTCCCTTCCCCCCTTTCCCTGCCTCTGTACTTGCTTAAAACTTGTCACATCTCTAACTTTTTCCAGTTCTGATGAAAGGTCATCAAGCTGAAACGTGAACTCTGTTTTTCTCTCCACAAATGCTACCTGACTTGCTGAGTATTTCCAGCATTTTCTGTTTTTATTTCAGATTTTCAGCATCTGCACTTTTTGCTTTTGTTCTCTGCTTTTCAATTCTATTCCTCAAGAAATGAACCACAATGCTTTGTTTTTTCTCATAGCCTTGTGAACCTGCATTGTTACTTTTACATAAGAACATAAGAATTAGGAACAGGAGTAGGCCATCTAGCCCCTCAAGCCTGCTCCGCCATTCAACAAGATTATGGCTGATCTGGCCGTGGACTCAGCTCCACTTACCCGCCCGCTCCCCATAACCCTTAATTCCCTTATTGGTTAAAAATCTATCGATCTGTGATTTGAATACGTTCAATGAGCTAGCCTCAACTGCTTCCTTGGGCAGAGAATTCCACAGATTCACAACTCTCTGGGAGAAGAAATTCCTTCTCAACTCGGTTTTAAATTGGCTCCCCCATATTTTGAGGCTGTGCCCTCTAGTTCTAGTCTCCCTGACCAGTGGAAACAACCTCTCTGCCTCTATCTTGTCTATCCCTTTCATTATTTTAAATGTTTCCAAAAGATCACCCCTCATCCTTCTGAATTCCAACGAGTAAAGACCCAGTCTACTCAATCTATCATCATAAGGTAACCCCCTCATCTCCGGAATCAGCCGAGTGAATCGTCTCTGTACTCTTTCCAAAGCTAGTATATCCTTCCTTAAGTAAGGTGACCAAAACTGCACGCAGTACTCCAGATGCGGCCTCACCAATACCCTATACAGTTGCAGCAGGACCTCCCTGCTTTTGTACTCCATCCCTCTCGCAATGAAGGCCAACATTCCATTCGCCTTCCTGATCACCTGCAAACTAACTTTTTGGGATTCATGCACAAGGACTCCCAGGTCCCTCTGCACTGCAGCATGTTGTAATTTCCCCCCATTCAAATAATATTCCCTTTTACTGTTTTTTTTCCAAGGTGGATGACCTCACATTTTCCGACATTGTATTCCATCTGCCAATTCGCTTAACCTATCTAAATCTCTTTGCAGCCTCTCAGTGTCCTCTCTTCAGAACCCACTTTCCCACTAATCTTTGTGTCATATGCAAATTTTGTTACACTACACTCTGTCCCCTCTTCCAGGTCATCTATGTATATTGTAAACAGTTGTGGTCCCAGCACCGATCCCTGTGGCACACCACTAACCACCGATTTCCAACCCGAAAAGGACCCATTTATCCTGACTCTCTGATTTCTGTTAGCCAGCCAATTCTCTATCCATGCTAATACATTTCCTCTGACTCCGTGTACCTTTATCTTCTGCAGTAATCTTTTGTGTGGCACCTTATCAAATGTCTTTTGGAAATCTAAATACACCACATCCATCAGTACACCTCTATCCACCATGCTCGTTATATCCTCAAAGAATTCCAGTAAATTAGTTAAACATGATTTCCCCTTCATGAATCCATGTTGCATCTGCTTGATTGCACTATTCCTATCTAGATGTCCCGCTATTTCTTCCTTAATGATAGCTTCAAGCATTTTCCCCACTACAGATGTTAAACTAACCGGCCTACAGTTACCTGCCTAGATGAGGTCCTTACTACTAGGGGGATCAATGGGTATGGCGAGAAAGCAGGAATGGGGTACTGAAGTTGAATGTTCAGCCATGAACTCATTGAATGGCGGTGCAGGCTAGAAGGGCCGAATGGCCTACTCCTGCACCTATTTTCTATGTTTCTATGTTTGTCTGCCCCCTTTTTTAAACAGAGGCGTTACATTAGCTGCTTTCCAATCCGCTGGTACCTCCCCAGAGTCCAGAGAATTTTGGTAGATTATAACGAATGCATCTGCTATAACTTCTGCCATCTCTTTTAATACCCTGGGATGCATTTCATCAGGACCAGGGGACTTGTCGACCTTGAGTCCCATTAGCCTGTCCAGCACTACCTCTCTAGTGATAGTGATTGTCTCAAGGTCCTCCCTTCTCACATTCCCGTGACCAGCAATTATTGGCATGGTTTTTGTGTCTTCTCCTGTGAAGACCGAAGCAAAATAATTGTTTAAGGTCTCAGCCATTTCCACATTTCCCATTATTAAATCCCCCTTCTCATCTTCTAAGGGATCAACATTTACTTTAGTCACTCTTTTCCTTTTTATATATCGGTAAAAGCTTTTACTATCTGTTTTTATGTTTTACGCAAGTTTACTTTCGTAATCTATCTTTCCTTTCTTTATTGCTTTCTTAGTCATTCTTTGCTGTTGTTTAAAATTTTCCCAATCTTCTAGTTTCCCACTAACCTTGGCCACCTGAAACGCATTGGTTTTTAATTTGATACTCTCCTTTATTTCCTTGGTTATCCACGGCTGGTTATCCCTTCTCTTACCGCCCTTCTTTTTCACTGGAATATATTTTTGTTGAGCACTATGAAAGAGCTCCTTAAAAGTCCTCCACTGTTCCTCAATTGTGCCACCGTTTAGTCTGTGTTCCCAGTCTACTTTAGCCAACTCTGCCCTCATCCCAGTGTGGTCCCCTTTGTTAAAGCATAGTATGCTCGTTTGAGACACTACTTCCTCACCCTCAATCTGTATTACAAATTCAACCATACTGTGATCACTCATTCTGAGAGGATCTTTTACTAGGAGATCGTTTATTATTCCTGTCTCATTACACAGGACCAGATCTAAGATAGCCTGCTCCCTTGTAGGTTCTGTAACATACTGTTCTAAGAAACAATCCCGTATGAATTCCTCCTCAAGGCTACCCCGTGCGATTTGATTTAACCAATCGATATGTAGGTTAAAATCCCCCATGATTACTGCCGTTTCTTTTTCACATGCCTCCATTATTCACTTGATTATTGTCCGCCCCACCGTGAAGTTATTATTTGGGGGCCTATAAACTATGCCGACCAGTGTCTTTTTCCCCTTTCTGTGTCACTCAGGTGATGCTCAACACCCAGCTGGAAAAAGTCAATAATCTCCCCCAGTCATTTTCAAGCCTCTGTTTAGAAGAATAGCTTTTCAGATATACACACACACACACACACACACACTCAAACCGTGCAAATTAAAATTTTTTGCCTTCTCCCTGTAGCTGCACAAGCCTCTCGCCGAACTCGCGCTGCTCCTGGTCTCGCTGGCCTTTTGTAGGCCTCTCCGATCCCCGGAACTCCCGCCTCTCGCCGAACTCGCGCTGCTCCTGGTCTCACTGGCCTTTTGTAGGCCTCTCTGATCCCTGGAACTCCCGCCTCTCACCGAACTCGCGCTGCTCCTGGTCTCACTGGCCTTTTGTAGGCCTCTCCGATCCCCGGAACTCCCGCCTCTCGCCGAACTCGCGCTGCTCCTGGTCTCACGGTAGTTTTTTTAGGCCTCTCCGATCCCCGGAACTCCCGTCTCTTGCCGAATCGTTTATGTAAATGGTGAACAACAGTGGTCCCACCACTGATCCCTGTGGAAGTTTTCAAGATATTATGGGAAACTGATAGGGTAGATAGAGAGAAACTATTTCCATTGGTTGGGAAGTCTAGGACTAGGGGACATAGTCTAAAAGTTAGAGACAGGCATTTCAGAAATGAAGTTAGGAAACACTTCGACATGCAAAGGGTGGTAGAAGTTTGGACCTCTCTTCCGCAAAAGACAATTGATGCTGGGTCAATTGTTAATTTTAATTCTAAGATTGGTAGATTTTTGTTAACCATTGGTGGCCCTGCCTTCAGCTCTAAGTTCTGGAATTCCCTCCCCAAACCTCTCCACCCCATCTCCTTTAAGATACACCTTGAAACCTACATCTTACACCAAGCTTTCAGACACCTATCCTGATATCTCCTTATGTGGCTCCGTGTCAAACTTTGTCTGATAATGCTCCTGTGAAGGTACTCCCACAGTGTTGTTAGGGAGGGAGTTCCAGGATTTCAACCCAGTGATGATGAAGGAATGACCGATATATTTCCAAGTCAGGATGGTGTGACTTGGAGGTGATGTTGTTCCCACTCACGCTGCCCTTGTGGTGGAGGTCACAGTTCATTCACCTGCCCTCCCGCCCCCACTTCCCCAACACATCCCTGCCCACCCTCCTTTTACAGAGGGTTGGACTCTTGAGGATGGTAATTTGCTAAGTCTGGTTTGCCCTTACGCTCAAGTAATCGCCTTGCGCTCCTTAAAGCTCTCCGCCTCTCTCGTCTCCTTAAAACCTACCTCTTTGACCAAACTATTGGTCACCTGTTCTAATATCTCCTTATGTGGCTCAGTGTCAAATTGTGTTTGGTAATCGCTCCTGTGAAGCACTATTTTACTATGTTAAAGGCATTGTATAAATGCAAATGGTCACTGATTCACCAAGACACAGGAATTCTGCTAATATACTGCAGTAATAGGGGTGGGAGCAATATAATAAAATAAGCACTGAAAACAGTTAAGAATTTTCAATGAGCCTGCCAAAATAAAATTGTCATGTCCCTTGTATTGTTCTGCAATTCACATTTACAAGAAATCTACTGGGCTTACCACAAATTAAAAATTGTACCTCTATTGTGGTCCCTCTACAACTCGTGTAGACCTGTTTAGTGATCTGCAGTTTGCATATCTTCAAAATTATAACAGATAATATTCTAACAAGTCAGGAGGTGTTATCACTTCTTCAATAACACCTTCAAAACCCGTGACCTCCACCACAAGAGCAGCGTGAGTGGGAACAACATCACCTCCAAGTCACACACCATCCTGACTTGGAAATATATCGGTCATTCCTTCATCGTCACTGGGTTGAAATCCTGAAACTCCCTCCCTAACAACACTGTGGGAGTACCTTCACCACACGAACTGCAACTGTTCAAGAAGGCGACTCAACATCACCTTCTCAAGGGCAATTAAGGATAGGCAATAAATGCCGACCTTGCCAGCGACGACCGTATCCAATGAATATAAAATAAAACAAGTTTATAATGAAATTGGGACTGCAATATTATAAAACGCAAGTTTTAGCAACAAGGAAAGGCCTATAATCCATTAAGCCAGTTCTTTTTTGAAAAAGTTCAGTTCTACCGAATTGCCCCCTCACGCTATCCCCTAAACAGCTCTCTCGCTTCAGAAATCCATTCAAGTGTCTTTTGAACATTATATTGCACGTTTTAGTGGCCTTTACTGATAACGTATTTCACAGTTCATTCACCTGCCCCGCACACCCCCCCGCCCCCACCACATCCCTACCCACTCTCCTTTTACAGAGGATTAGACTGTTGGGGGTGGTAATTTGCCAAGTCTGGTTTGCCCTTACGCTCGAGTAATCGCCTTGCGCTCCTTAAAGCTCTCCGTCTCTCTCGTCTCCTTTAAGAGGCTCCTTAAAACCTACCTCTTTCACCTGTCCTAATATCTCCTTATGTGGCTCAGTGTCAAATTGTGTTTGATAATCGCTCCTGTGAAGCACCTTGGGACATTTTACTACGTTTAAGGCGTTGCATAAATGCAAATGGTTGTTGTTAGAGTATCAGGAGAATTTGGCCATGGAGAGCGAAACATGGTCTTGCTCAGGATAGTCGAGCCAGATCAGTTGGTGGCCAGGTGCGTTCGAATCTCAGGCCCTCAGACTGGACGGTGCAGAGGAGGAAAGAGGGACCATGAGTGACGTGGTGAATTACAAGGGCATTAAACATGAATTCAGTTCTCTTTGTACATAAATAGATTATGATTTTTTTTTCTTATACCATGGACAAACTGCAAAGTAAGGAGTATTAATGGTCTTTATTGGTAGATAAACCTAGTAAGTTAGAATGAATTTAGGTTTATCTTACAGAAAAAGTCAACACTAACAGTTTATCAGAAAATCATATAAGTAATACTGACTGCACCTAATAGAATATTGCATGGCTCAGTTGTAATTCACAAGCCTACACAGGGATTTACTTCTTTAACCACACACTATTACATAAGCTGTGAAAATGAGTATGGTTTTTGAAGAGTATTTATTAACATGTATTTGTGCACAACACACAACCTCAAATCTTTCCTGCCACCTACTGGACTATTCGATATCTCACATTGGTGCAAGAAACAGCTTGGTACACCACCTTACATTCGGGGCTGCACTGTCGAAGGTGCCATCTTTTGGATGAGACTTTAAAGCGAGGCCCCGCCTGCTCGCTCAGGTAGACGTAATAGATCCCACGGCTGTATTTCAAAGGAGAGTAGGGGAGTTCTCCCCGGTGTCCTGGCCAATATGTATCCCTCAATCAACCTCAACAAAAGTAGACATAGACATAGAAACATAGAAACATAGAAAATAGGTGCAGGAGTAGGCCATTCGGCCCTTCTAGCCTGCACCGCCATTCAATGAGTTCATGGCTGAACATGCAACTTCAGTACCCCATTCCTGCTTTCTCACCATACCTCTTGATTCCCCTAATAGTAAGGACTTCATCTAACTCCTTTTTGAATATATTCAGTGAACTGGCCTCAACAACTTTCTGTGGTAGAGAATTCCACAGGTTCACCACTCTCTGGGTGAAGAAATTCCTCCTCATCTCAGTCCTAAATGGCTTACCCCTTATCCTTAGACTGTGTCCCCTGGCTCTGGACTTCCCCAACATTGGGAACATTCTTCCTGCATCTAACCTGTCTAACCCGATCAGAATTTTAAATGTTTCTATGAGGTCCCCTCTCATTCTTCTGAACTCCAGTGAATGCAAGCCCAGTTGATTCAGTCTTTCTTGATAGGTCAGTCCCGCCATCCCGGGAATCAGTCTGGTGAACCTTCGCTGCACTCCCTCAATAGCAAGAATGTCCTTCCTCAGGTTAGGAGACCAAAACTGTACACAGTACTCCAGGTGTGGCCTCACCAAGGCCCTGTACAACTGTAGCAACACCTCCCTGTCCCTGTACTCAAATCCCCTCGCTATGAAGGCCAACATGCCATTTGCTTTCTTAACCGCCTGCTGTACCTGCATGCCAACCTTCAATGACTGATGTACCATGACACCCAGGTCTCTTTGCACCTCCCCTTTTCCTAATCTGTCACCATTCAGATAATAGTCTGTTTCTCTGTTTTTACCACCAAAGTGGATAACCTCACATTTATCCACATTATACTTCATCTGCCATGCATTTGCCCACTCACCTAACCTATCCAAGTCACTCTGCAGCCTCATAGCATCCTCCTCGCAGCTCACACTGCCACCCAACTTAGTGTCATCCGCAAATTTGGAGATACTACATTTAATCCCCTCGTCTAAATCATTAATGTACAGTGTAAACAGCTGGGCCCCCAGCACAGAACCTTGCGGTACCCCACTAGTCACTGCCTGCCATTCTGAAAAGTCCCCATTTATTCCTACTCTTTGCTTCCTGTCTGACAACCAGTTCTCAATCCATGTCAGCACACTACCCCCAATCCTATGTGCTTTAACTTTGCACATTAATCTCTTGTGTGGGACCTTGTCGAAAGCCTTCTGAAAGTCCAAATATACCACATCAACTGGTTCTCCCTTGTCCACTCTACTGGAAACATCCTCAAGAAATTCCAGAAGATTTGTCAAGCATGATTTCCCTTTCACAAATCCATGCTGACTTGGACCTATCATATCACCTCTTTCCAAATGCACTGCTGTGACATCCTTAATAATTGATTCCATCATTTTACCCACTTCCGATGTCAGGCTGACCGGTCTATAATTCCCTGTTTTCTCTCTCCCTCCTTTTTTAAAAAGTGGGGTTACATTGGCTACCCTCCACTCCATAGGAATTGATCCAGAGTCAATGGAATGTTGGAAAATGACTGTCAATGCATCCACTATTTCCAAGGCCACTTCCTTAAGTACTCTGGGATGCAGTCCATCAGGCTCTGGGGATTTATCGGCCTTCAATCCCATCAGTTTCCCCAATACAATTTCCCGACTAATAAGGATTTCCCTCAGTTCCTCCTCCTTACTAGACCCTCCGACCCCTTTTATATCCGGAAGGTTGTTTGTGTCCTCCTCAGTGAATACCGAACCAAAGTACTTGTTCAATTGGTCCGCCATTTCTTTGTTCCCCGTTATGACTTCCCCTGATTCTGACTGCAGGGGACCTACGTTTGTCTTTACTAACCTTTTTCTCTTTACATATCGATAGAAACTTTTGCAATCCGTCTTAATGTTCCCTGCAAGCTTCTTCTCGTACTCCATTTTCCCTGCCCTAATCAAACCCTTTGTCCTCCTCTGCTGAGTTCTAAATTTCTCCCAGTCCCCGTGTTCGCTGCTATTTCTGGCCAATTTGTATGCCACTTCCTTGGCTTTAATACTATCCCTGATTTCCCTTGATAGCCACGGTTGAGCCACCTTCCCTTTTTTATTTTTACGCCAGACAGGAATGTACAATTGTTGTAATTCATCCATGCGGTCTCTAAATGTCTGCCATTGCCCATCCACAGTCAACCCCTTCAGTATCATTCGCCAATCTATCCTAGCCAATTCACGCCTCATACCTTCAAAGTTACCCTTCTTTAAGTTCTGGACCATGGTCTCTGAATTAACTGTTTCATTCTCCATCCTAATGCAGAATTCCACCATATTATGGTCACTCTTCCCCAAGGGGCCTCGCACAACGACGTTCTGGTCATTATCATATTGCCATTAGTGGGAGCTTGCTGTGCGCAAATTGGCTGCCACGTTTCCTACATTTCAAGTGACTACACTTCAAAAGTACTTCATTGGCTGTAAAGTGTAAAAGACGTTATATAATTGCATGGTCTTATTTTCTTTCAAAAGGCACCTGATGAAAAGTCTGACACGGTGACTGATAGCAAAGGTGAATGGGGATTGAAGAGAGGGTTAAGAATAGGCTAAATAATTAACAGCAACTAAAGCAATTATTAATGGAACGGGTGGGGAGAAAGACAGGGAAAAGAAAAATCAGAAGAATGTCCTCCTTCTTACTGATTTCAGGAAGGAACAAAGATAAATGCTGCCGTTACTAAATTATAAGCTCAAGAAAGAATATATAGAAATAAAAGAGTGAAAGAAAGACAGAGACAGACTTGCATTGAAATAGAGTCCTCAGGACATCTCAAAGCGTTTTACAGCGTCACAGTTGCCAAGTAGGACGGCATAAAATGGCAAAATGTGTCGCTGAAGGTGATATTTTTCATTAAAATCTGGAAATACTCAGAAAGTAGGCTAAGAATTGGTATTGTTGAGCAGATAAAAGCAAACAGAGACTATAAAATGAACAGTCATGCATTGCTCATGGTGATGGGGAAAAGTAAAGATTTGGGAGTACTTCTTCAAAGATGTCTCTGCTTTGGAAAATGATGGTTAATCTTCTCCTTCGTAGGCAGTCCCCTGGAGTTGAGGATGACTTGCTTCCATACTAAATGAGTTCTAAGGTGACTGATGAGACCAATGTGGGATCTACAGTCTCTGTTACAGGTGGGACAGATGGTGGTTGGAGGGACGGATGGTTGGGGTGCTTGGCTTGTCGTATGCTCCTTCCACTGTTTATACTTGGCTTCTGCGTGCTCCTGGCGAAGAGACTTTAAGTGTTCGGCGCCTTCTCAGATGCTTCTCCTCCACTTTGAGCGGTCTTAGGCCAGGGATTCCCAAGAGTCGGTGATGTTACATTTTTTCAAGGAAGCTTTGAAGGTGTACTTAAAGCATGTTCACTGCCCTCTTGGGACTCGTCTGCCGTGACATAGCTCAGAGTAGAGTGCTTGTTTCGGGAGTCTAGTTTTGGGCATGCGGACAATGTGACCCATCGAAGCTGATCGAGCATGTACAATGCTTCAATGTTTCAGTGCAGGTGTCAACGATGGCTTGGAGTTCGGACTACGAGTGTGCGCAAACGCAAGCGTCATCTGCAAATTGCAATTCAATGAATTTGCAGGATTTAGCAGAGGCACCGTTGGTGGTACTTCTCCAGTGCTTTGAGGTGCCTACTGTACATAGTTCATGTCTCTGAAGCATATAGGAGGGTGGATATCACTGCTGTTCTGTAGACCATGAGCTTGGTGCTAGGTTTGATACCCTGGTCTTCGAACACACTTTTCCTCAGGCAGCCGATGGCTGCACTGGCACAGTGAAGGCGGTGTCGGACGTCGTCACTGATTTCTGTCCTTGCTGATAGTCGGCTTCCAAGGCATGGGAAGTGGTCCACATTGTCCAAGGTCTCGTCATGGATCTTGATAAATTGGGGAGCAGTACTGTGTGGCGGGGGCAGGTTGGTAGAGAACCTTTGACTTACTGATATTTAATGTAAGGCCCAGACTCTCATACGCTTCAGTGCAGGTGTCAACGATGGTTTGAAGTTCGGACTCCGAGTGTGCGCAAACACAAGCGTCATCTGCAAATTGTAATTCAATGACAGAGTCTGGAATGACCTTGGATCTGAACTGGAGGCGTCGGAGTTTGAATAAATTCCCGCTTGTCCTGCAGATTAACTCCACTCCAGCAGAGAGCTCGTTAAAGGTGAGATGAAGTATTGCAGCGAGGAAGAATAAGAAGATGCGATGACATAACCTTGCTTGACCCCGGTCTGCACCTGTATTGGGTCTGTGGTGGATCCTTGGTAAGAATCAAGGCTTGCATGTCATCGTGAAGCAGGTGGAGGATGGTGACAAATTTTTGAGGACAGCCGAATCTGAGAAGGACACTCCATAATAGATCATGGTTAATAGATTCGAAGGCGTTTGTGAGGTCAAATAAGCCATGTGCAGAGGTTGGTGCTGCTCCCTGCATTTTTCTTGGATTTGTCGCGCGGTGAAGATCATGTCCATTGTGCCCCTTAGTGGGCAGAATCCGCGTTGCGACTCTGGGAGGAGATCTTCAGCCACTTGGAGGAGACAATTGAGGAGGATTTTGCAATGATTTTCCCTGCGGCAGACAACGGGGAAACTCCTCTGTAAGTCACCTTTATTGAAGATGGTCACGATTACGACATCTCTGACATCCCCGGGCATGCTCTCCTCCTTTCAGATAGGGGAGATGAGGTCATGGATTCGCGCTAAGAGAACTACTCCACCATGCTTTAGTACTTCGGCGGAGATTCCATCTACTCATATGGCCTTGTTGTTTTTCAGTTGTCGGATGGCCTTTTCAGCCTCATGCCGGGCTGCGATTGTGCCGAGGTGATGACGGGTAGCATGCTGTGGGATGGGGTCAAGGACACTCACGTCAAAGACACAGTCTTGAGGAGATCCTCGAAGTGCTCCTGCCAGCGGGCATTGACTGCCTCTCTGTCCTTAATGAGTACTTGGCTCTCAGTGGAATAGGACCTTGAATGCTTGGGACATAGGTAGTCTTGACTGCGCTAAAAAATCCACGCACGTCGTGATTGTCAGCTAGCTGCTGCATCTCCTGTGCTTTTTTCATCCACCATCTCTTCATTAGGTCACGGGTTTTTTGTTGGAACTTGGCCTTCAGTTGTCTGAAGGTCTGCTTTCTTTCACTCGAGTTGTGGTGTTTTTTCCAATTCTAAAATGCTTTGTGTTTGTGGATTATTAGCTCCTGGATCTCCTGGTCATTCTCATCAAACCAGTCTTGATGTTTTCTCGTAGAGTAACCAAGAGTCTCTTCGCAGATGCAAATTATGGTGGACTAGAGGGCAGACCGGACACTATGAATACTCTGTGGCTCTGATTCATTGCAAGTCGTCAGGTTGGCTGTGAGGCGTTGGCTGATTCGGGCTTTCTTTACGTGGTCTTTGAGTGCTTCAGCGTTGATTTTTCTGCGGCAGCATTTCTGTTGCCCCTGCCGTTTTGAGGCTACGCTGATGGAGATAACAGAGCGGATTAGGCGGTGGTCAGTCCAGCAGTCATCAGCACCTGTCATGGCGCAAGTGACGCGGATGTCCTTGCGGTCCCTTGCTCGGACGATGATGTAGTCTAGCAGATTCCAGTGCCCGGAGCACAGGTGTTGACAGGAGGCCTTGTACTGTCTTCTGTTGGTTATGACAACACCATGTTGTAAGCATTTCGTCAGGAAGAGGATACCAGTGGAGCTGGTTTTCCCTACCCCTTCGCGGCCAATCACCCCTCTCCAGAGGTCAGTATCCTTTCCAACTCTGGCATTAAAGTCGTCAAGGAGAATCAGCTTGTCGCCCATTGGGACTCGGGATAGGGATTGTTGAAGGCTGGAGTAGAATTCCTCTTTGGCCTCGTCCGTAGCTTCCAGTGTGGGGGCATATGCACTGATGACCGTAGCGCACTGGTTCCGGGCTAGAGTGAGCCGAAGAGTCATGAGGGGGAATACCGTAGGGGGAATCTATAAGATGCCAAACTAGCTCATTTTTGATGGCGAAGCCAACCCCATGGAGACGGCGTTCTTCTTCTGGTTTGCCTTTCCAGAAGGTGGTGTATCCACCACCTCGTTCCTTGAGCTGCCTTCCCCTGCCCGCGGTGTCTCGCTCAGGGCGGCAATGTCGCTGTCAAAGAGTCTGAGTTCCCGGGCAAAGATAACAGTACGACGTCCTGGTCTGTTACTGTTGGGGTTGTCTCTGCGGGTCCTGATGTTCCAGGTCCCGAATTTTATTTTAAAGGGTGGAAGATGCCTGTGTGTAAATTATTTTAACGTGGGGTGGCTGTTGCACACCAGCTACCACATGAACTTGACAGAGCAAGGTCTTGGTCCACTGGCAAGACAATTGGAAACCAGGCTCTGCTGCATGGTCCTAGCGCACACACACACGTTCTACTGACCCTCTCCCTCAGATCCTCTCGCCCTGGTTTTCAGAGATCGCAGTGTAGGTGAGCACATTAATCTTGGAGCAGCTTGTGAATTTGTCCATAAAATACTGACTGTACCCCAGGGCCACCGGCTCCAGCTCCAGCGTGTCGCTCTCCTGCACTTTGCCGCGCTCTCTCCAGCCACTCACGCTTTGGTCAATAAAGCCAACAGAACATACAGATCTAGTGCCCAAAGCAATGAATACAAATCCAAGAATATCATACCAGTTCTCATCAATAAAACTAGGATTATAGGGAGATAGCATTCGGGTTTTTTTTAAATAATAGAAGGGAGTAAATAAAGTAGACTTTATTAAAATTTGGAAATTCAGTCCATATTGTATGACAAAAGCAAACTTTCAAAATATGACCCAAGTTCCTTCGCAAAAGAATCACCCATCTTGACTGTGAAATTATAGAATGAACTATCAAAGAGTGGTTGAGATGATTCACATAAATGCATTTAAGGAAAAGCTTTTTAAACGCGAGGGAGAAAGGAAATAGAAGGATATGCTGATTGAGTGAGATGAAATGAGGTGGGAAGAGGCTCATGTGAAGCATGAACACCGCCAAGGAGCAGATGGGCTGAAGGGCCTGTGCTGTGAATTCTATGTGCTAGACCTTCCACTTCACATCGCCCATCTAAGGCCCATCTATGGCCCAAAATGGACCTCTGTCGCCCATTTTGAGCAAAAAGTGGAAACTAGGCCCAAAATATCGCCGGAAAAATAGGCTCCCAAGTTTCCACTTTGAACGCTGAGATGATCGCCCAAATGATCGCCCACACAAGGCCCATTCCAATTTTCAGCACTTAGCATGCACTTCGCTGGGCCGATGCAAGGCCCAATTGTTACTTTTTCCGGGCCTTAGAGAGGGAAATGGGCACTACAGACGCCATTTTTAGCCTCTGAGAAAGGGTGGAGAATTGTTCTGAGTTATTTAGAGAGTAAAATTGATGCAAATGGTACTCAGAAATTTGGGACAGGGAATATAAATAGGTATTATCACCTTATCTGTGCATATATTGGAATTATTTATTGAATAGCTTTTACATAGTGAAGTTATTTAATGATATTCCGTGGGGAAACAGAATAAACAAACAAATCTGCATGAAGAACTGTACGTTGTAAAACTTATGTAAGTAAGAGAGAAGGTTCAAAAGTTGTAGACATTTTTTTTTATTATTAACAAAGAACTAATGAACAACACCCTCCCTCCAACCCCCCACCCCAACCCACCCTTCCCTCAAAATCCCCAAAACGTTACAAGAAGAAATGAACATTTTGCAGAACAAGTGGCCATTTAAGTAATGATAACAAGTGACCATTTCAGTCACGCTAACAAGTGACCATTTCAGTTATGATAACAATTGACCATTTCAGTCATAACAAGTGACCATTTCAGTCATGACAACAAGTGACCATTTCAGTGATGACAAGTGACCATTTCAGTCATGATAACAAATGACCATTACAGTGATGACAACAAGTGACCATTTCAGTCATGCCAACAAGTGACCATTTCAGTGATGACAACAAGTGACCATTTCAGAAAGAATGGAAAGGGAACAGTTAAGTAATGATAACAAGTGAACAATTAACTTTATGCTGGGTTGCGTAAAATTTAGTTATGTTTAAATGTCACCCAATAACATTGCAGATCCTAGTTACTATTTAGATCATTAAATAATACAAAAATATAAATTTCAACTACTCTCGCAGCTGCCAGTAGGCTGTTCCACCATTTGCGGCACTGGTCCGGTATGCGCGTTTCATTGGAGGCCGATGTTACTACGTCGGCTATTTCGGACCAATTCCTGCGATATGCACGGGGTGGAGGTTTCCCCTGCCCACCCCGTGTCAGATCCTCCTACCTGGAGCTGACAGCATTTACGAGGGCCTCATTTGCCTCTTCGCTGACGAGTTTGGCCCTTCTCTTTCCTGCACCTCCCTCCCTTCTTTGAATTTATCTGTAATTTGGATAAGACTTTCTGACCTGCTTCCTTTCTCCTCTCTCTCCCCCAGACCCACCCAGAGCTTCTGAGCATGTGTGAAGACCCTTGACCTCTCAAAACGCGGGAAGAAGCATCAACCTGGAAAAAAAAATCAACCTGCACATGCGCAGTAATGCATTGCTAGGGAAGTTGTTTTTCATTCACTTCCGTTTTCTTTGGGCAATCAGGAGATCACCGAGAAATGACATTGCACGTTTGACCTCGCTGGGCTAAGGTCGATTGGAAAATCGCAAAAAAAAAGGGCCTTGAGCCGGCGATCAGCACGGATGATAGGTCCCGCATCGCTGGAACAAGGCCCATTTTTTTCGGCCTTAGCCTGAAAGTGGAAAGTCTAGCCCCATGAAACTTAACCTACAGACTTATATACCATGTACCACTTTAAAGGGGAACTGGATTTCAGTCAAATTGCAGAATGTGGAAAGTGTACTTGATCAAATTTAAGATACGGTAATAATAGATGAAATTGTGGTTTGAAGAATTTCCTGCAGCACTTTCTTTCTCTCAACAGGCTCTTGTGTTCGAATAACATTGGCCCTCCTTTACAAGAAGATAGCTATCTAATATTGTCTCCTTCTGACCTGTGCCTCCATTGGCACTGGTAAATACTCTGCTTCATTTGCCCGTTACAAATTATGCTACTCTCAGAATGGAATTTATTTCAAAAAATGATCCAAGATGACTACAGAATTTTAAAAACCAACAATATTTACATACTTCAGTGTGTACCATCTACAAAATGCACTGCAGCAACTCCCCAAGGCTTTTTCGTCAGCACCTGCCAAACCTACGACCTCTACCACCTAAAAGAACAAGAGCAGCACATGGGAACAACACCACCTCCAAGTTCCCCTCCAAGTCACACAATATCCTGACTTGGAAATATATCGGCCATTCCTTCATCGTCACTGGGTCAAAATCCTGGAACTCCCTCCCGAACAGCACTGTGGGACTTCACCACACTGACTGCAGCGGTTCAAAATGGCGGCTCACCAGCACCTTTTCAAGGGCAAATAGGGATGGGCAATAAATGCTGAACTTGCCAGCGATGGCCACATCCCGTGAATGAATAAATAAATTAAAATACTTGCTTAATATTTACATATTTGCTTAAATTTGACAGAAACACACTATTGAGGCTCTGCAACTACTTCAGATTCACATTTTAATTCATTGGGCCAGAATTTTCTGTGGGTAATAACGGCGAACTAACGGCATGTGCTGTCATTACCACTTTGAAACTGACCACAACTTCAGGATGTAGCGCATGCGCATCTAAACGCAAAAATCCTGAACTTATAGTCAGTGATTCACTGCTCCGACACTGGCTGCGTTGTGCCGCCCTCCTGCCACCCCTCCCAACCACAGCCAGCAATCAACGTAATCAGTCAAACAGGTGAAATCTTGGGCTTTTCTGCGGTAATAGAAACACAGGGCCCAAGTTTCCGCCCTCTGTAAAAACGGTGCACCTCCATAAGGTGCGCCGACTTTCTGGAATAAAATGGGTGCCAAAAACTTACCTTGTGATTCTGCGAGCTCCTCAGGACGTCTTCATGCTCGGCGTGGCGCAGCACAAGGGGTCGGGGGCGGAGCCAGGTCCCGGCGCTGAAAACAGTGCCGGGACCTCTGCACATGCACACTAGAGTGTGCGCGCATGTGCAGTAGCTCCTCGCCCCCGAGGCTGCGTGGGAGGGGCCCGAAGCACGCCGGCCCTAGCCCTGGTCGAATGGGCTCCTCGGGTGAAGATTGGGACTTGGGCCTCCCTCCCGTTCAGCCCTTCCCCCTCCTCACTCCACATCGGCGGCGGGGCCCACCCACCCGGCATCTCGCAGAGGGCAGGCCCCGCCCGAAGTCCTCCGCAGCGACCCGGCTTCCACGTCGTCGTCGATGGGGCCCGTTCAGCCTCCCCCCACCCTCCCGTTCAGCCCTCCCCCTCAAACCCCCCCGCCTCTCCCCCCCCCCCCTCCGCTCCCTCCCTCCCCCCCCACTCCACCCTCCCTCCCCCCCCCCCCCTCCACCCTCGCTGTCAGAAACACAGAGACACACTGAGAGAGAGAGAGAGACACTGACAGGGGCAGAGACACTGACAGGGGCAGAGAGAGAGAGAGACACTGACAGAGACAGAGAGACACACATTGGGGGGACCCCATCCCAGCACGCTGTTGGAGGGCTCCCGTGCTGCAGTAGGTGAGTAGATACTTAATTTTTTATTTATTGAGTTTTTTATTATTTTTTATATTTTTTTGGATTGATTTATTGATTTATTTATCATTTATTATTGATGATGGCTCTTTATTTGTAAAAGTGAAGTGTTTAATGTTTGTAAACCCCCCTTACCCCACTCCATCTCTCGTTCCCTGCGCCTGATTTATAAATGTAGGCAAGGTTTTTCTGAGCATACAAAAATCTACACTTACTCCATTCTAAGATAGTTTGGAGTAGGTTTTCGCTGCCGAAACTTGCAAAACAGGCCAAGTGGCTGGACACGCCCCCTTTTGAAAAAAAAATCTGTTCTAAAATGAAACTATTTTAACTCACTAGACGTGGAGCAAACTAAATGCCAAGAATTGCAATTTCTAAGATGCTCCATTCTAAACTAGTTGCTCCAAAAAAATAGGAGCAACTCAGGCCGAAACTTGAGCCCATAGAAACATAGAAAATTGGTGCAGGAGTAGGCCATTCGGCCATTCGGCCCTTCGAGCCTTTAATATCATGGCAGATCATTAACCTCAGTACCCCTTTCCTACTTTCTCTCCATACCTCTTGATCCCTTTAGCCGTAAGGGCCACATCCAATTCCCTCTTGATATATCTAACAAACTGGCATAAATAACTCTCTGCGGTAGAGAATTCCACTCTGAGTGAAGAAGTTTCTCCTCATCTCGGTCCTAAATGGCTTACCCCTTATGCTTAGACTGTGACCTCTGGTTCTGGACTCCCCCAACATTGGGAACATTCTTCCTGCATCTAACCTGTCCAGTCCCGTCAGATTTTTATATGTTTCCATGAGATCCCCTCTCATTCTTCTAAACTCCAGTGAATACAGGCCCAGTCGATCCAGTATCTCCTCATATGTCAGTCCTACCATCCCGGGAATCAGTCTGGTGAACCTTCGCTGTTTTCACATCCTTCATCAGATTAGGAGACCAAAACTGAACACAATATTCCAGGTGAGGCCTCACCAAGGCCCTGTACAGCTGCAGCAAGACCTCCCTTGCTCCTAAACTCAAATCCCCTAGCTATGAAGGCCAACACGCCATTTGCCTTCTTCACCGCCTGCTGCATCTGCATGCCGACCTTCAATGACTGATGTACCATTGACACCCAGGTTTCATTGCACCTCCCCTTTTCCTAATCTGCTGCCATTCAGATAATATTCTGCCTTCATGTTTTTGCCACCAAAGTGGATAACCTCACACTTATCCACATTATACTGCATTTGCCATGCATTTGCTCTCTCACCTAACCTGTCCAAGTCACCTTGCAGCCTCTTAGCATCCTCCTCACAGCTCACACTGCCACCCAGCTTAGTGTCATCTGAAAACTTGGAGATATTACTTTCAATTCCTTCATCCAAATCATTGATGTATATTGTAAATAGCTGGGGTCCCAGCACTGAGCCCTGCGGCACCCCACTAGTCACTGCCTGCCATTCTGAAAAGGACCCGTTTATCCCGACTCTCTGCTTCCTGTCTGCCAACCAGTTCTCTATCCACGTCAATACATTACCCCCCACTACCATGTGCTTTAATTTTGCACAGCAATCTCTTGTGTGGTACCTTGTCAAAAGCCTTTTGAAAGTCCAAATACACCACATCCACTGGTTCTCCCTTGTCCACTCTACTCATTACATCCTCAAAGAATTCCAGAAGATTTGTCAAGCATGATTTCCCTTTCATAAATCCATGCTGACTTGGACCGATCCTGTCACTGCTTTCCAAATGCGCTGCTATTTCATCTTTAATAATTGATTCCAGCATTTTCCCCACTACTGATTTCAGGCTAACCGGTCTATAATTCCCCCTCTTCTCTCTCCCTCCTTTTTAAAAAAGTGGTGTTATATTAGCTACCTTCCAGTCCATAGGAACTGATCCAGAGTCGATAGACTGTTGGAAAATGATCACCAATGCATCCACTATTTCTAGGGCCACTTCCTTAAGTACTCTGGGATGTAGACTATCAGGCCCTGGGCATTTATTGGCCTTCAATCCCATCAATTTCCCTAACACAATTTTCTGACTAATAAGGATTTCCTTCAGTCCCTCCTTCTCGCTAGACCCTCGGTCCCCTAGTATTTCCAGAAGGTTATTTGTGTCTTCCTTCGTGAAGACAGAACCAAAGTTTTTGTTCAATTTGTCTGCTATTTCTTTGTTCCCCATTATAAATTCACCTGATTCTTACTGCAAGAGACCTACGTTTGTCTTCACTAATCTTTTTCTCTTCACATATCTATAGAAGCTTTTGCAGTCAGTTTTTATGTTCCCTGAAAGCTTCCTCTCATACTCTATTTCCCCCTCCTAATTAAACCCTTTGTCCTCCTCTGCTGAATTCTAAATTTCTCCCAGTCCTCAGGTTTGCTGCTTTTCCTGGCCAGTTTATATGCCTCTTCCTTGAATTTAACACTATCCTTAATTTCCCTTGTTAGCTACGGTTGAGCCACCTTCCCTGTTTTATTTTTGCTCCAGACAGGGATGTACAATTGTTGAAGTTCATGCAGGAATATCGCTGTTAAATACCCCAGTAAATGTTAGACCTTGTTGGAGTAGCTGTAACTGGGGTTTTAACAACATATTGACTGCTAAACAAACATCTGGCCATGAAAACTAATTTTTATATTTGTGAAGTGACAAATTTCTCCATCAAAATAAAAATAAAATTGTTTTAAAACTTAAAAAATGTTTTTAAGTTTGTTCATGATATTTCAGCTTTTACCTTATCCCCATTTGAGAGTCCCAATCTTTGTTTCGCTCTCTGTTAAAAAGTCCAGATAAAAGCAGGTTCTCATTTCCTGGTTCGATGTCTCTGAGAATTCTACAATGTGATTGGCTGCTTAGACAGCTTGTTGACATCACTGCAGCATCGCAAACTTCTGGCGGCAGAGATCGGGAGATCTTTGTGCGCAGTTTTCTTTGGGGCGAGCCACGAATGCCTCTGCTTTGCCGCTGACTACAAATTACAGGCCATTATGTTCAAAACTGGTCACTTCCATCATTATATTTTGACTTTAATGGAATAAAGTATTTGCCTTAGTATCCTTTGGAACTAAGGCTTCCACAGCCTGGAAACATGGGCCCGGAATTTGCGGTCAGCAGTGAAGCAAAAGCACTCGCTGCCAGCTCCGAAGAAACCTTCCCATAAAGATCACGTGATCGCTGTGGCAAGAAATTCTTGCTTCCCGGTGTTCAGTGGAGATTAATGGGGAATTCCCAACGCAAGCTGCTGTGACGTCAACAAGCTGTCTAAGCAGCCAATCGCAATGCAGAATTCTCATACACCGAGAAGCAGTAAGGGAAGACGCTCCCTTTATTCTAACTTCTGAAAAATGTTAGAGAAAGCAAAACAATGTTTGGGGCTCTCATCTGAGGATAAGGTAAACCTGAAATAAGTATGAACAATTAAAAATATGTTTTAAAGTTTCTTAAAAATTTTAATTTTTATTAAAATGTATAAATTTGACACTCCACAAAATTAAAATTCGTTTTTCAGGGTCATAACCTTTGTTCAGCAGTCAAAATGAAGTTAAAACCCCAGTTACACCTACTCCAACAGGATTTAACTTTTAATGGAGTATTTAACAGCAATTCCAGTGCAGAAAAGCCCACATCGCCATCAGTTTTAATGATTGCCGCGATGGTGGGGATGGCTCAGCGCAGCCAGTGTCAGAGCACTGAATGACTGAGCACAACTTCAGGATTTCAATGTTTGGATGCGGATGCGCTAAACCCTGAAGCTGCGGTCAGTTTCAAAGTGCTAATAACAGCGAACGCTGTTCGGTCACTGTTATTACTCACTGCAAATTCCAGGCCACTGTGCTTAGTGGTTTTAGTGACCTGTTCCTGAACACTCTAAAGATCCCTCTGCTGCGAGGTACTCTGAAGTACATTCTTACTCACCACCTAATCCGCACCAACCTTCCTTCTGCCAAACCTCATCATTTATATTCCCTTATATTAAATTGCTTTTGCACATGCATGAACAACATCTTGCATTTATATAGCGCCTGTACCATAATAAAACATCCCAAGGCATTTCGTAGGAACATTTTCAGACAAAATCTGTCACCGAGCCACATAAGGAGATATTAGGACAGGAAAGAGGTAGGTTTTAAGGGGCGTCTTAAAGGAGGAGAGAGAGGTAGTGAGGCAGAGAGAATATGGAGTTGGAAGCTCAGCTCAGGGTCAAATAGGATGCCAAGTTTGCAAACGGTCCAGCCTCAGACAGTGGCCAGAACAAGTGCAGTATATGATCAGAGTTAAACAAGACAGAGCTCCCCCAGTGCGTCAGCAAGCTTATCAACTGAGTTGCTAAGCCATACATCACAGGATAGATGCTGTCGAGATTGCTGACCTCATCCAGCACAGTGTTGTAGAGACTAAAATTGGCTTTTTGTCAGAGATAAGAGAATAAAATTAATGAATCAGCCACGATTTCCAGAGATGATTGTGTCCAATGACTCAGTGCTCAAAGTCCACATCAGTCCATTAGGCAAGAACAGAATCACCCTCGGCTGTAGTCGATTTCCCATTGTTGATTGGTTTTGCTGATATTTATTGCCTCATCCTCTCCCCCTCTCTCTTCCTTTAAGACGCTCATTAAAATCTACCTCTTTGACCAAGCTTTGGGTCACCGATCCCAGTATCTCCTCACGTGGCTCGTGTCAAATTTTGTTTGATAATCGGTCCTGTGAAGCACCTTGGGACGGTTTACCACATTAAAGGCTCTATACAAATGCAGGTTGTTGATGTTGCTTTGTCAAAGGATTCATTCAACTATTGGGAAACAATCTGCCTCAAATTCGCAATTCTTTCTGCAACACGTATGGTCAGTTCTAGCTCAAGCGAGATCAATCCCGTAAACAGAGAAACCAGTGTGGCTAGGCAATTAGTCTTTGACTGGATAGCAAGAATACAGTAACTTTTCAAGTGAGCTAAATGTTCACTAAGTCTGACCAAACCAGTCAATCCAATGGTGAGTCGTCATCATTCAATCAGTCCGTCAATGTGGCAGAGAAGATTTCACAACACAAGGGTGGCACAGAAGGAAAATGAATAACGCGATGCCAGGAAAGAAAGTACACACATTTAGGCAAATGAGTTAGCACAACACAATATGCTATGGCAAATCTTGCAAATTTCGATGCATACCCCAAGTAAAGAAAGAAAGTCTTGCATTTATATAGCGCCTTTCATGACCACCGGATGTCTCAAAGCGCTTTACAGCCAATGAAGTACTTTTGGAGTGTAGTCACTGTTGTAATGTGGGAAACGTGGTAGCCAACTTGCGCACAGCAAACTCCCACGAACAGCAATGTGATAATGACCAGATAATCCGTTTGTTATGTTGCTTGAGGGATACATTTTGGCCCAGGACACCGGGGAGAACTTCCTTGCTCTTCTTCGAAAAATGTCGCCGGATACACCTGAGAGAGCAGACGGGGTCTCAGTTTAACGTCTTATCCGAAAAACGACACCTCTGACAGCGCAGCACTCCCTCAGCACTGCACTGGAGTGTCAGCTTAGATTTTTGTGCTCAAGTTCCTGGAGTGGGACTTGAACCCACAACCTCCTGACTCAGATAGGAGTGTGCTACCCACTGAGCCACGGCTGACGCAGTAGTGCTATTTGCTGTCTGAGCATGGTAATTTTGCATTAAAAATGTTCCAAAGTCAATCAAATTCCATTTCCAGAATTTACTGAGTGATAACAATTCATTTGCATTGATCAATATATAGACCTATAAAAAATCTGAAATTACACTAGTTCATAATTAATAATAACTCAAACCAAGGTGATTATTTTGATACTCAACCATTACCATTGATTATGGATAAGTCTATGAAAATAGTCATACACATTAAAACATCAAATTTATTTATTTTCATTTTTTTAAGTATGATATATGTAAGTCTTCGCATTAAAAAAAGTCAGTAACTTTTTAACGTAATTATGATTTTCTTCCCCCCTCAATGTGTTGCAGGATTGTTGAAGCTCCTCTTTTACTTCACACAAAGAGCCACTCAAGTGTAAACTTGGGTAGTCAATGTCAGCAAGCTATGTAGTCCGTGCGTAGCAATGTATTAGCAACAAACAGAGCGGTTAGACTAAGATGACTGATGTGAGCCACCATATAACCATGTCTTTATACAAACCACTGCGAATCACATACTTCAAATCCAGCAGGGGGCACTCTTGGACTTTTCAATTATTAACAATAGTTACGTATAATTAACAATGTATAATATCTTTGAAGACAAGAATTTTAATGGGTATAGTTCAACCACATTATAACACGAATAATGGCCCTGAAATTGTGGTCTCCGTGATGGCATATGACGCTGTTGTAATCCATTTTAAAGGCCCCACAACTCTGGGTTTCCGCATACGCTTGCGCATGCATGAAATCCGGAACTTGCGATGTGAAGGTACGTCTTGACAGATCATCCGAACTGCCTGAAATTGAGTCATGCTGACACAGATTTGGGCTATTTGCCCAACAACTGTTCGGCAATTGCCCACTCAACTCTCACGGTTGGTAAAAGCAGGCGTAGGGCGTGCTTGCTTCAGCATAAGGGTATAATATAAGGCTTAAATAAAACATTTAAAAATCCAAAATTATGCACATGCACGTAAAATGAGTTCATGCAAATGTTGGCCCTGATTAAGATGTTTAAAATTATTTATCACAAAATTCGATTTTTATTGAGGTTGGTGCAATGAAGGAACTTATGAATAAAATTGCAATTAAATACATGCATATTTATTAGAATTATGTACATTGTGTAATTATTTGGGGATTCATTGCATATCATTAAGGGATTCCTTTCGTAAATGGTTGCAATGGAATCCTCCTTTGTGATTGGAGGTCCGGGCCCACATGATCCCAGGGACGCTACCAAACCGCCTGCATCCCTGGGATCTGTGGGGCCTTTCTGCAGCCATACACCTGGAGACCCGAGACCGCAACTCTTCGCCATCTGGACGCAGAAGGTAGGTTCGTAACGTTATCAGGGATCGAAGGTATAGTTCTGAATTATGCCTCCAACCGCAATTACTAGGCCAATATCTTGCGTGCAGAACACACTTGATAATGTCTCGTGAGAACTGGAAAGAATATGAAACCCACGGAAATGGATAAATATCTTCCTGCAGACAACCCCCTCCATTGACACAGGGCATGCAGTCTGATCCTACTCATTCAAAGTCAATTTTTACTCAAAATGTTTTTGAATCATCCAGCTATGCAAATTAAGGGGCTGAGTGTAACGTAGCCAAGTTTGCTGACGACACAAAGATGGGAGGAAAAGCAACGTGAGGAGGACACAAAAAATCTGCAAAAGGACATAGACAGGCTAAGTGAGTGGGCGAACATTTGGCAGATGGAATATAATGTTGGAAAGTGTGAGGTCATGCACTTTGGCAGAAAAAAATCAAAGAGCAAGTTGTTATTGTAAAGTCCTTACACAATACCACAAATCCACACGAGGCACATTCTATGCACAAGGTCACTCCATGACCTGAACCCTTATTCACAGGACCGAGAAGTGATGACCCTGCGTGGGACCTCCCTTTATATACCTGGATCACCAGGTAAGGAGTGTCTCCCACAAGTTCACCCCATGTGGTCAAGGTGTGCATTTCTTGCGTATATACAGTATTGCAGTGTTGTTACATAAAGGTTATTTACATGACATCACCTCCCCCATAACATCTTATTGGGATCATATGTTAAGTTTCTCAGGTGGTCTGCGTTCTCTCTCGTGAAGCGTCGCAGTTGGGGCTCTGGTTGTTGAGCCTCAGTATGCGTGTCTGTCACCTGTGGGGATTTCGGCCTGTCCGGGCTGACCGCAGGGACTGTGCATGCTGCTGAATGTTCTTGTTGCTCGTTCACTGACGATGGTGTGAATACCATCTCAAGATCTTCCTCAGGTTCCTCAGTGTCCATGCTGAACCTTTTTTTTTACTTGGTCCAGGTGCTTGCAGCATTTCTGCCCATTGTTAAGTTTAACCACTATGACCCTATTCCCCTCTTTGTCTATTACAGTACCCTCAAACCATTAGGGCCCCAAAGCATGATTAAGAACAAATACGGGGTCATCAATTTCTATACATCTCTCCCTTGAATTTCAGTCATGGTACTCGTTTTGGGACTGGCGCTTGCCCTCAACAATGTCGGACAGGACTGGATGAATGAGGGACAGCTGAGTTTTGAGTGTTCGTTTTATGAGTAGCTCCGCGGGCAGGACCTCCGTCAGCGAGTGCAGTCGGGACCTATAGGCCAGCAGGAGGCGCGATAGGCGGCATTGAAGGGATGGTCCTTGAATCCGGTGCATGCCTTGTTTTATGATTTGGACCGCACGTTCCGCCTGGCCATTGGAGGCCGGCTTGAACGGTGCTGTCCTGACATGGTTAATGCCATTACCCGACATGAACTCCCGGAATTCGTAGCTTGTGAAACATGGGCCATTATCGCTAACAAGGATGTCCGGCAAGCCGTGGGTCGCAAAGACCGCGCGCAGACTCTCCACGGTGGTGGATGTCGTGCATGAATTCAAAATGATGCGTACTCGAAATGGATCGAGTGCATCAACCACAATGAGAAACATTTTTCCCATGAACGGGCCCGCGTAGTCTACAAGAATACGTGACCATGGCCTGGTGGGCCAGGGCCACGGGCTGAGCGGGGCCTCCCTGGGGGCATTACCTAGCTGGGCACACGTCGTGCACCTGCGAACAGTGTTCCAGGTCTGAATCAATTCCCGGCCACCACATATGTGACAGGCAATGGCCTTCATCAGCACGATGCCTGGGTGCTCGCTGTGGAGTTCCCTGATGAATGCTTCCCTGCCCCTCTGGGGCATGACTACCTGGCTGCCCCATAGTAGGCAGTCAGCTTGGGTGGAGAGCTCATCCATCCGTCTGTGAAACGGTCTGACCTCCTCAGGCCATTCTCCGTATGTGGGCGCCCAATCCCCAGTCAGGTCACAATTCTTAATCAAGGATAGGAGGGGATTTCTGTTGGTCCAGATTTTGATCTGGCGGGCTGTGATGGGGGAGCCTGCGCTGTCAAAGGCATCGACAGCCATGACCAGTGGTGGCCAGTGGAAGCCTGCTGAGCGTGTCAGCGCAGTTTTCGGTGCCAGGCCAGTGCCAAATGGTGTAGTCATACGCAGCGAGCGTGAGATCCCATCGCTGTATGCGAGCTGACGCATTGACATTGACAGCCTTGCTGTCTGACAGCAGGGATGTCAACAGCTTGTGGTCCGTTTCTAATTCGAACCTCCTGCCACAAAAGTTACTGATGCATCTTTTTCACCCCATAGACACATGCGAGTGCTTCATTCTCAACCATCCCACATCCTCGTTCAGCTTGAGTGCGCGACCTGGATGCATAAGCCACAGGTTGTAGTTGGCCCTCAGCGGTACCCTGCTGCAACACGCACCCAACCCGATGCATCACGTCAGAACCAATTTCTTACGGGGGTCATAAAGGGTCAATAACTTATTTGAACAAAGTAGGCTCCGCGCCCGGTTGAAAGCCCGTTCCTGACAGTCCCCCCAAAACCAATCGCAACCCTTATGCAGGAGCATGTGTAGTGGCTCCAACAATGTGCTTAAATTCGGCAGAAAGTTCCCGAAATAGATCAAGAGTCCCAGGAATGAACGCAACTCCGATGTGTTGGAGGCCTGGGCGCTCGTCGAATCGCCTCCATTTTGGATTCGGTAGGCCGAATCCCATCTGCAGCAACCCTCCTGCCCAGGAACTCAACCTCAGGAGCCAAAAACACACATTTAGACTTCTTGAGTCACAGCCCTACCCAGTTCAGTCGGCGTAGCACCTCCTCCAGGTTGTGGAGGTGTTCCTCGGTGTCACGACCGGTGATGAGGATGTCGTCCTGAAATACGATTGTTCCGTGAATGGATTTAAGCAGGCTTTCCATGTTTCTTTGAAAAGTCGCGGCCGCTGATCGAATGCCAAACGGATACCTATTGTAAACAAACAGTCCATTGTGCGTGGTGATGGTGGTCAGTAGTTTAGATTCGTCGGCCAGTTCCTGGGTCATATAGGCTGAAGAGAGGTCCAACTTGGTGAACAGCTTGCCGCCTGCCAGCGTGGCAAAAAGGTCCTCCGCTCTCGGGAGCGGGTATTGGTCTTGTAGGGACACCCAGTTGATAGTGGCCTTGTAGTCGCCACAGATCCTGACCGAACCATCCGCTTTTAGGACGATGGGACTCACCCAGTCGCTGAATACAACTGGCGAGATGATGCCCTCTCTCAGCAACCGGTCCAACTCGTTTTCAATTTTCTCTCGCATCACATACGGCACAGCGCTGGCTTTGTGGTACACTGGTCTGGCGTCCGGGGTGATGCGTATCACTACTTTGGTACCTTTGAACGTCCCGACGCCAGGTAGAAATAGTGATTCAAATTGCTGTAGGACCTGTGAGCATGAACTTCGCTCCACAGATGACATGGCGTGCACATTCCCCCATTTCCAGTTCATCTCAGCTAACCAGCTCTTCCCCAACAGTGCGGCACCATTGCCCGGGACAATCCAGAGCGGCAGACGGTTCACCGATTCATTGTGTGTGACCGCCAACATTGCACTGCCTAGCACTGGAATGATTTTTTTGGCATACGTCCGTAATTGAGTCTCAATGCGTTCTAGTTTGGGTCTGCTGGCTTTGAGTGGCCACAGCTTTCCGAATTGTTGAACACTCATGAGTGACTGGCTGGCCCCGTGTCCAGCTCCATGCGTACAGGGATGCCGTTTAATAGGACTTTCATCATCATAGATGGCGTTTTGGTATATGAGCTGTGAACGTTTACCACATGAACCCGCTGAACTTCAGCGTCCATTGATTTGCTCTAAGCGTCATCCTGCCTTGCAGACTCCTCATCTGGTTCATCCGCCTCGTATATTAGCCTGGTTACAGGCTTTCTGCATATTCTGGCTAAATGGCCACTGAGGTTACAGTTTCTGCAGACGAACTGTTGAAACCTGCAAGTCCTGGCAGCATGTCTGCCCCCACACCTTCAGCATGAACTGAGATTCCCATTGTTGTGAACAAAAGAGCTGTTACAAGGCATTCCTCGCTGATTGTCCCTTTGACTGCTCTTGAGCACTGTTAGTGGGTTTAAATGGTCCCATCCCAGGCCGCATTGTCCACTGTGGGGGGCGTAAATGTCCATTCAGCCTGCCATTGTCTCTGTTGGAGACTTACTCTTGGGTCTATTGCTGCCTGGGATGTGTCGAACTGCCCTTGCCTGCCTGGGGGGCTCTGCGTCGCGTTTATGATATTGACTCCCTGATCCATCGCCACATTGGAGGCAGGATTGCGCGCATATATTATCTTGGTTTCCTCCTCCCCCGCCATAAAAGTCTGAGCCATCAACGCCTCCGCTTCCAAGGTCAAGTCTTTGGTCTCAATTAGCTTTCTGAAAATCCCAGCATGACCGATGCCCTCAATAAAGAAATCCCTTAGCATCTCCCTCCTGTAGGCGTCTGTGAACTTACAGAGGCTGGCCAAGCGCCGGAGGTCCACAACGAAATCCGGTATGCTCTCTCCTTCCCGACGTCGGTGGGTATAGAATCTGTGTCGGGCCATGTGTATGCTGCTCGCCGATTTGAGGTGCTCACCGGTTAGTTTGCTGAGGTCTTCAAAAGGTTTTGTCTGCTGGCTTCCTGGGTGCTAGCAGGTCTTTCATGAGCACGTAAGTCTTAGGTCCATAACTGGTCAGCAGATGAGCCCTTCGCTTGTCGGCCACTGCATCTCCCAGCCAGTCCTTCGTGACAAAACTCTGCTGAAGCCTCTCAATGAAATCGTCCCAGTCCTCACCAACACAGTACCGTCCATCTGTGCTGCCGGTGGCCATTCGCGTGTGTCATTGATTCCCGTTTCTCGTCGCCAATGTAAAGTCCTTACACAATACCACAAATCCACATGAGGCACATTCTATGGACAAGGTCACTATGACCTGAACCTTTATTCACAGGACCGAGAAGTGATGACCCTGCGTGGGACCTCCCTTTATATACCTGGATGACCAGGTAAGGAGTGTCTCCCACAAGTTCGCCCCCTGTGGCCAAAGTGTGCATTTCTGACGTATATATAGTATTGCAGTGGTGTTACATAAAGGCTGCATACATGACAGTTATTTAAATGGAGAAAGATTGTATAGTGCTGCAGTACAGTGGGACCTGGTGGTACTTGTGCATGAAACACAAAAGGATAGTATGCAGATACAGCAAGTGATCAGGAAGGCCAATGGAATCTTGGCCTTTATTGCAAAGGGGATGGAGTATAAAATCAGGGAAGTCTTGCTACTGTTGTACAGGGTATTGGTGAGGCCACACCTGGAATACTGCATGCAGTTTTGGTTTCCATATTTACGAAAGGATATACTTGCTTTAGAGGCAGTTCAAAGAAGGTTCACAAGGTTAATTCCGGAGATGAGGGGGTTAACTTATGAAGAAATGTTGAGTAGGTTGGACCTCTACTCACTGGAATTCAGAAGAGTGAGAGGCGATCTTATTGAAACGTATAAGATTATGGGTGGGCTTGACAAGGTGGATGCAGAGAGGGTGTTTCCACTGATATGTGAGACTAGAACTAGAGGGTATAATCTTCGAATAAGAGACCACCCATTTAAAACTGATATGAGTAGAAATTTCTTCTCTCAGAGGGTTGTGGATCTGTGGAATTCTCTGCCTCAGAGAGCTGTGGAAGCTGGGTCATTGAATAAATTTAAGACGGAAATAGACAGTTTCTTAAACGATAAGGGAATAAAGGGTTATGGAGAGCGGGCAGGGAAGTGGACCTGAGTCCATGATCAGGTCAGCCATGATCTTAATGAATGGCGGAGCAGGCTCGAGGGACCGTATGGCCTACTCCTATTCCTATTTTTATGTTCTTAAGTTAAATAAAACAGCACAGGAGGCTTAATTAACCGATCATTCAAACTAAACAACTATTAAGAGTAGACTGGAGACAATATCTTCAGGAGTGTTGACCACCTCCTACTCAAACACCTATGTCTCTCAGATTACTGAAGAATTTCTGTTGGGATATAGTCAATTTAAAACTTCCACTGCAAAATTCCTGACCATGTTACATCTTGATTTAGAAAATACTAGCTTCAGCTGAAAAACAACAACATTCTGTTTTAATAGTTTAATTTACTGGTTTAGGCAAAATTATTCAAGAAAGGGAAAGGAAAGGAGAGGGGAGGGGAGGAAGGAAGAAAGATTTGCAATTATATTGGGTCTCACAACTTCAGGATGCACCGCACTTTAGGAAGGATGTGAAGGCCTCTGCTTTGGGGCTAAAATATGGTGGAGAGGCGCTGCTGGCGTAGATACATGACCTCATCTCTCTAATTTGGAGGAAGGAGAGCATGCCGGGTGATCTCAAAGATGCAGTGATCGTGTTCATTTTTAAAAAGGGGAACAAATCCGACTGCAGCAACTACAGGGGAATCTCCCTGCTATCAACCACTGGGAAAGTTGTCGCTAGAGTTCTCCTCAACCGTCTTCTCCCTGTGGCCGAGGAGCTCCTCCCGGAGTCACAGTGTGGATTTCGTCCCCTACAGGGAACAACGGACATGACTCATAGAAGACACATCAAGTCGCTGGAGATATACCACCAACGATGTCTCCGCAAGATCCTGCAAATCCCCTGGGAGGACAGACGCACCAATATCAGTGTCCTCGCCCAGGTTAACATCCCCAGCATTGAAGCACTAACCACACTCGATCAGCTTCGCTGGGCAGGCCACTTAGTTCACATGCCAGACACGAGACTCCCTAAGCAACTGCTCTTGCGGAGCTCCTTCATGGCAAACGAGCCAAAGGTGGGCAGCGGAAACGTTTACAAGGACACCCTCAAAGCTTCCGTGGTGAAGTGCGACATCACCACTGACACCTGGGAGACCCTGGCCGAAGACCACCCTAGGTGGAGAAAGTGCATCCAAGAGGGCGGTGAGCTCTTCGAATCTCAATGCTGCGAGCGTGAAGAGGTCAGACGCAGGCAGCGGAAGGAGCGTGTGGCAAATGAGTGCCACCCCCCCCTTTCCCCGACGACTATCTGTCCCACCTGTGACAGGGTCTGTAGCTCTCGTGTTGGACAGTTCAGCTACCAAAGAACTCACTTTAGGAGTGGAAGCAAGTCTTCCTCGATTCCTAGGGACAGCCTATGATGATGATGAAGGCCATAGAGAGGGTGCAGAAAAAAAATTCCGAGAATGATTTCAGTTACGTGGATAGACTGGAGAAGCTGGGGTTGTTCTCCTTAGAGTAGAGACGATTGAGAGATTTGATAGAGGAGTTCAAAATCATGAGGGTCTGGACAAAGTCGATAGAGAGAAACTGGTCCCATTGGCAGCTGACAATAGACAGTGAACAGAAAGTGTTCCCGTCTCCATCAGTATACCTCCATTACACTCACAAAAATATGCAAACACGTCATAGATATTAATATAAAAATTAACCGAGTAACCTTAACTATAAAAAAAAAGTACAATTATGTAATTGAGAGTCAAGCATGGGCAGAAAGAGGGATTATTGACGAGGACAGTGTGATGGTCATATGAAAACACAAACAAGCTGAGTGTTCCCCATTCCCCCCTCACCCCCACTTTTCCGAAAGTACAGTTTCGTAAGTGTCCAGCAACATAACCAAGTGCCAACTATGCTCATGTGAATCATCAGGGTCAATGTCAAGCTGAACACAATTCTGCTCCGCACTGAACATTCATACAGTGTTTCAGCGGGTATCAGGATAGAAAGGGGAAAAAAATTGCATTTATACAGCGTCTTTCACAACCTCAGGACGTTCCAAAACGCTTTACAGCCAACAAAGTACTTTTGAAGTGTCGTCTCTATTGTAATGTAAGAAACGCAGCAGCCAATTTGTGCACAGCAAGCTCCCACAAACAGCAATGAAATAAATGACCTGTGAGACAAATTATCTGTTTTTAGTGATGTTGGTCGTGGGTTAAATATTGTCCAGGTCTACCCTGGCGGACTACTTCTTCCAAGTTGCCATGGAATCTTTTACATCCACCCCAGAGGGCATGTGGGGCCTCAATTTAACATCTGATCCAAAAGAGGGAACCTCTTGACAATGCAACATTTCCTCAGTACTGCACTGTCAGCCTGGAGTGCCAGCCTGGGTTTTGTGGTCAAGTCTCTGGAGTGGGACTTAAACTAACAACCTTTTGACTCAGAGGCAAGAATACTACCCACTGAGCCATGGCTGACACCTTAGCGATCCGGAGCATGAATTCTGACTGAATTTTCCCTCCCTAATCCAAAAACACTTGAAGCCATTTGTGGGGTCTGAACAGCTGCCCAATCAAGATCTGGAAATTGAACCTTAGACCTATTGGATGGTGTAAATTATTTTGCTTCCTCACTGAGGTATCAGGGAGCTCAGAGTGTAGAGTACCAGAGGGAGAAAACGGACTATAGAAGAATTAGGTAGAAGGTGGACCAAGAGATAAGTAGGAATGACAGAAAACAGTCAGTTGGAGCGAAGGCATGATTTTCTCTTTCTAAAAGTTCTTGGCGTTGCATGACTGCAACCCAAATTGGAATTTAAATAAGGTTTGCTCTTTTTGAGTACTGTGCAATAAGACTGACAAAATAAGCCTCTTGAAGTTTACACACAAACAAATTATTTTTGCAATGACCTTTTTAAAGCAATATTCTAGAACTAACCGAAGACACAGGATGCCCCCAACATTGTATCAAAACAAAGTTAGTATTCTAAAGCGATAGTTTAATTCAACTTACTCCATTTGGACCCTAACTGATTCTTAGACACAGCACCATAAAATGAAGAGGGAGTGTTGATTTCAGGAAAGTATGAGTTGCAGTCTCTTGTTCTGCACCGCCATTGCTCCATTGCAGAAGATCTTCGTGCTATCAACGCGCACAAGAAAATACGCACTTGGTTTAAAAATAAAATGCTGGTGGCCGAATTTATTTTCTTTTTGGCCATGAGTGGTTATATGCTAATTTGTTACGATTGTATTATACCAACCTCAAAGAAACAAAAGGCATTATAAACAAGGCATATTTTACATTCCCTATTTTTACCACTTCCATGTTGTAGCAGGAGGAGGAACACTGGGGAAAATAAGATAGTGGGGTAAACTTTCACCTTAGCTCAGTGGATAGCACTTTCACCTCTGAGTCAGAAGGTCATAGGTTCAAGTCCCACTCCAGAGACTTGAGCACAAATATCTAGGCCGCAACTCCCAGTGCAGTACTGAGGGAGCGCTGCACTGTCGGAGGGGCAGTACTGAGTGAGCACTGCATTTTGGAGGGGCAGTACTGAGGGAGCGCTGCACTATAAGAAGGGCAGTTCTGGGGAGCACTGCACTTTTAGAGGGGCAGTACTGAGGGAGCGGGGCAGTACTGAGGGAGCGCTGCACTGTCAGAGGGGCAGTTCTGAGGGAGCGCTGCACTGTCGGAGGAGCAGTTCTGAGGGAGTTCTGCACTGTCAGAGGCGCAGTACTGAGGGAGCGCTGCACTGTCAGAGGGGCGGTACTGAGGGAGCACTGCACTGTTAGAGGGGCAGTACTGAGGGAGCGCTGCATTGTCGGAGGAGCAGTACTGAGTGAGCGCTGCATTGTCGGAGGGGCAGTACTGAGTGAGTGCTGCATTGTCGGAGGGGCAATACTGAGTGAGCGCTGCACTGTCGGAGGGTCAGTACTGAGGGAGAGCTGCACTGTCGGAAGAGCAGTACTGAGGGAGCCCGCTGCACTGTCGGAGGGTCAGTACTGAGGGAGAGCTGCACTGTCGAAAGGGCAGTACTGAGGGAGAGCTGCACTGTTGGAAGGGCAGTAAGGAAGGAGTGCTGTACTGTCAGAGGTGCCGTCTTTCGGATAAAACATTGTAAGCAAAGTGGTTTTTCAGTCTTCCATTTTAGAATAAAGCTTTCTACATAAATATTGCAGTTTAATTATGTCATGTATTCGACTATCATTGTAACACATGTATAAGCTGACCTAAGTTGTACACCTTGAGAACATTGACCACAAGGACGTGAACTTGTGGGAGACACTCCTAACCTGGACTTTCAAGTATAAACGGGGAAGCTCCACCACCTTCATCACTTGAGGTCTTGGTAAGAAAGGTAACTGGTCACAGAGTGACCTTCTCTCAAGTATGGACCTCGTGTGCATTTATACTGTATAGTAAGGACATATCAAATTAAGCAACTAAATGATTGGAACCTTGCGTGATCAAGCATGTCCTTGGAGAATTTGAAGTAAACAAGGCATTCTGGTTATCTTATATTAGGGAGGCTGAACAGTCTGTATGTTGGCTCAGAAAAGGTAATAGTACAGATGGTTGCTAGACGAGAAATAAAGAACATTATGAATGGGAGGCCTCCCGGGGCACAAGGATCATTATGACAAAGGGTGTGTTTTAATGTATATAAGTCTGGACCTGGAGCACAGGTGGTAGAACTTTCTCGGAGCAAAATTTGACCTGCTCAAGTGCTTGTAAGGCCAGTCGAGATCAATCATCTCGAAACCTTGTTGATGTTAACCAGTTGTATCTGTCTATAACGGACAATGCTATGAGTATAACAGTTGCATTTTAACTTATTTATTTCTTGAATGTTAACATCTTTTGTGACTGTAATAAACACAGATACTTTGGAACAATGCCCCTTCTTGTCTCGGAGTATTATAGACAAAATCTAATAGAAATCACTTACAGATGTTTAACTGTGTGCCTTCTCAGGTGGAGGTATAAGATCCCATAGCATTATTTCAAAGAAGAGCAGGGGAATATATATTAATGACATAGACTTGGGCATAGGGGGCATAATTTTAAAACTTGCAGCTGAAATAGAGCTTGGAAATGTAGTAAACAGCGTGGAGGATAGCTAGCAGACTGCAGGAGGACATAGACAGACTGCTGAAATGGGCAGACACGGCAGATGAAATTTAATGCAGAGAAGTGTGAAGTGATACATTTTGGAAGGAAAAATGAGGTAGGCAATATACATTAAATAGTACCATTTTAAAGAGGGTGCAGAAACATAGAAACTTGGGGGTTCATATACACAAATCTTTAAAAGTGTCAGGACATGCTGTGAAGGTCATTATATAAGCATATGGGATCCTTGGCTTTATAAAGAGAAGCCGAGAGTACAAAAGCAAGGAATTTGTGCTAAACCTTTACAAATCACTGGTTAGGCCTCAGCTGGTGTTTTATGTCCAATTCTGGCCGCCACATGTCAGGAAAGCCTTGGAAAGGCTGCAGAGGAGATTTACTAGACTGATACCAGAGACCAGTTATGTGTAGAGATCAGAGAAGCTGGGATTGTCCTCTTTAGCGTAGAGAAGGTTAAGAGAAGATTTAAAAGATGAGGCTTTTGATAGAGTAGATGGAGAGAAACTGTTTCCACTGGCAGGTAGGTTAGTAGCCAGAGGACACAAATTTAAGACAATTGGCAAAAAAGCCAGCGGGCAGGTGAGGAGATTTTTTTTTTTATGCAGCGAATTGTCGTGATGTGGAATGCACTGTCTGAAATAGTGGTGGAAGCAAATTCAGTAGTCATTTACAAAATGGAATTGGACATATGCCTAAAAAGAAAAAAAAACTGCAGGGCTATGGGGAAAAAGCGGAGGAGTGGTACTAACAAAATAGCACATTCAAAGCACCAGTACAGACACATTGGACCAAATGGCCTCCTTCTGTATTGTATGATTTTATAATGTTCACCCCTCCCAAAGTTGTCGCATACCATGCCTCAAACCACTGTCAGCCAGAAGTGCCGATTGGATGATCCATTTCGGCATCCTCCTGAGGTTCCCACCATCACAGAAGCCAGTCTTCAGCCAATTCGATTCACTCCGCGTGATAGCAAGAAATGGTTGAGCTCACTAGATACAGCAAAGGCTCTTTGCTGAAGACTTATGTTCCAGAATTAGCCTCAGCTCTTGTGTTCTAACTCGCACCAAGTCCCGCTCATCCATCACGCCTGTGCTCACTGACCGACATTGGCTCTCGATTAAGCAACGCCTCGATTTCAAAATTCTCATCCTTGTTTTCAAATCCCTCCAAGGCCTCACCCCTCCCAATCTTCTCCAAACCCACAACCCCCAGAGATGTCGGGTGCTCCTCTAATTCTACCCTCTTGAGCATCCCTGATGATAATCGCTCAACCTTTGGTGGCCGTGCCTTCTGTGGCCTAGGCCCTCTCTGGAACTCCTTCCCTAAACCTCTCCACCTTTCTACTTCCCTTGCCTCCTTTAAGACCCTCCTTAAAACCTACCTCTTTGACCAAGCTTTTGGTCACCTGCGCTAATTTCTCCTTATGTGGATCGATGTTAAATTATTTGTTTCATAATAATCCTGTGAAGTGCCTTGGGACGTTTCACTATGTTAAAGGTGCTATATAAATACAAGTTGTTGTTGTAGCCAAGCTGTTCCAGTACAGCTACTACATTAGCATCTACATGACAAATTGCACTGTCCATAAAAAGCAGAACAAATCCAACCTGGCCATCAGCCTACTACTCTCAATCGTCAGCAAAATGATGGAAGGTGTCATCAACAGTGCTATCAAGTTGCACTTACTCACCAATAACCTGCTTACTGATGCTCAGTTTGGTTCTGCCAGGACCACTCGGCTCCTGACCTCATTACAGCCTTGGTCCAAACATGGACAAAAGAGCTGAATTTAAGTGGTATTGTGAGAGTGATTGTCCATGATATCGGCAGCATTTGACCGAGTGTGACATCAAGGTGCCCGAGTAAAATGAAAGTCAATGGGGATCAGGGGGAAAACGCTCCACTGGCTAGAGACACAACTACACAAAGGAAGATGGTTGTGATAGTTGGAGGTCAATCATCTCAGCCTCAGGGCAGCGTCCTAGGTCCAACCATCTTCAGCTATTTCATCAATGACCTTCCCTCCATCATAAGGTCAGCAGTGAGGATGTTCGCTGGTGATTGCACAGTGTTCAGTTCCATTCACATTTCCGCATGTAATGAAGCAGTTCTCGCCCACATACAGAAAGACCTGGACGACATCCAGGCTGGGTTGACAAGTGGCAAGTACCATTCATGCCACACAGTGCCAGGCAATGGCCAACTTCAACAACAGAGTCCAACCACCTCCCATTAACATTAAATGGCATTACCATCGTCGAAACTCCCACCATCAACATTGTGAGGGTCATCATTGACCAGAAACTTAACTGGACCAGCCACATAAATACAGTGGCTAAAAGCGCAGGTCAGAGGCTGGATATTCTGTGGTGAGTGACTCGCCTCCTGACTCCACAAAGCCTTTCCACAAGGCACAAGTCAGGAGTGTGATGGAATACTCTCCACTTGCCTGGATAAGTGCGGCTCCAACAACACAAGAAGCTCGACACCATCCAGGACAAAGCAGCCCGCTTGATTGGCACCCCATCCACCACCTTAAACCTTCACTTCCTCCACCACCGGTGTAATATGGTTGCAGTGTGTACCATCTACAAGATGCACTGCAGCAACTCGCTCAGGCTTCTTCGGCAGCACCTCCCAAACCCGCGACCTCTGCCATCTAGAAGGACAAGAGCAGCAAGCGCATGGCAACAGCAAACAGCACCACCTCCAAGTTCCCTTCCAAGCCACACACCCTCCTGACTTGGACATATGTCAGCCATTCCTTCCTCATCGCTGGGTCAAAATCCTGGAACTCCCTCCCTAACAACAAGGTGGAAGTACCTTCACCACATGGACTGCAGCGGTTCAAGAAGGTGGCTCACCATCACCTTCGCAAGGGCAAAAAGGGATGGGCAATAAATGTTGGCTTTGCCAGCGATACCAACATCCCATGAATGAATAAATAAAGAAACTGAACTTGTACCCGATCAATTCATCCCGCATTAATCTGGGAATCCAACATGCTGCATCTCCTGTCATAATAATTACGCTAACAACATTTACTTCATAGTGTTTTACAGTTTCAAAGTAAATATATAGTAATTTCTTTTTGGAAATCAGTGTTACAGATGAAGAAAACAGAATTGAAAGAAGCAGTTCCGCTTTAGTATTCATGATGACAGAAGCTGCTACTGCATAAACCCCAAGAAGTCAAAGCCAAAGTTCCTGCATCAGGCTTTAATAACTGTTGAAGCTTCATAACGATTTACCTTGTCAGTGAATATTAATTCAGAAATCCTAACAATCTAGTCTCAATGGTCAAAGTTAAAAGCAACATGAGTGAACAGAACTACCAGAACGTGACTAATGTTCAGGTGAGATTTATTAACTTATCACCTAATATTGATGGGAAAATTATAGTTTTGTAAGCTTTCATGTAGTCGTATCTACTTAAATTATCCTAACATGGCCTGGGGTAGAAAATTACCAAAATATCTTAGTTATAGGCACATATTTGTGTCTGTGTGGAAATGGAAATGCAGTGTAAAGCACATTTCCTGTTGACACTTGACAGCGTGTGGTTTTTTTAACCGGCCAATGAAGAATCTTATCTGTAGATGTAATCAAGATTTTAAGATTTTGAAAAGGTATTTTTTTTCTTTTTAATTTCCTACAACTTATCACAGAGGAAAATTCCAGTAAGTACAAGTCTCGATACGTCCATTGCAATTTAAATGACTATTTCAGAGAGTTATTATTTCATTGATTCCTTGGGTCGGTGATTATTTTATCTAAAATGAGAAGCAAACTTTCCTAAACCAAGCTTGTCTCGCAAGTTCAGGATTTTGGTATCATTATAATAACAGTACGAAACAGATACAAAAAACTAAGAGGCGCGCATTGCATTACAAGTGAAAGACCTTCATCAAGCCTGACATGAGGAAGACAGTCTGTGCAACTAATCTTGAAAGAAGCTAGGCGCTCTTAACACTCCTGGTGGCAAGCTTAATTTAAACAGTGGTGACATTACTTCCGCCCCAAACAAATGCATTAATCTGCAAACTGTTCACTGCTATTTTAGAAACCTGTGAAACAGCAACGATAAAAAGGGGAAACACATACTTCATTTAGTTGTTCAATCTGACTTCTTCACATTTTGCTGTCTGAAGCAGTCCACTTAAGGTAAGAATATGTCTAAAACATTGTTGTGTTTTCGCGTTGAATCATTTGTTTAAAGATATCCGAAACTGCAACTATTAGTCAACCCTGCCTTGGGGAACAGAAAATGGTATGTAGAACAGACACGGGTTAACATTGCATTTCGCCTTACTGTAAGGGCCTCAAATCCCAGAACATCAATTTTCACGGTTTTTACTGTGCTATAATAAAGTCCTGGTTTTAAATCAGACTTTCAAGAAGCAAATGCCGCAGACCAATTTGGAAAATAAACATAAAAATTAAATATAATCAGTTTACAGTTACTGTTACATTTGTGGTTTGTTCTCTCCCCTGAAATTTCACTTCATCAATTATCTATGCCTTTTCAATTAGATTGTAAGAAAAATAGGATCGCTCTCTCAAAGAGCCGGCACAGGCACAACGGGCCGAATGGACTCCCGCTGAGCTGTGTCATTCTATGAAGAACAATGCAGCATTCAAGTTATTTGTGGAAGAGTTTACATTCTCACCAGTGAATGGGTTTTCATTTCTTTACTTAGTCTAATTAACAGAACAGTATTATTGCACAGAAGCAGATTGTATACGTGTTAAGAACAGCCCAGTGACCACGTACCACACTGTATTAAACAAGTAACACGACAGAGAATGAATACATATATCTTAAACCAATCTGGTTTACTTGTGATTGTATTCTTTAAAACATAAACACTTATTTAAAAAAAACAGGAACACTGTCACAGGCTGTAGTTGATAAGATCAGAATTATGATTATCTCAATGTATTTTGGTTTGTTTGGTTCGTTTCGATCAAGCTTGAGCCAAGTGCTCACTTCCTGTAAGTTAATTGAATTAACATAACCAGATTGATGTTGAACCAAAGCTAGATTCACAACTCTTATCTCTTCCAATGTTAACTCAGCTCCCTTATATAGTTGCGCTCAACAGGGATCAATTCTGCAGCAGTGGGTGCGTGCCAGAAAATTGGGTGACCAATTCACGGGGGTTCAAATTTTCCAACGGGTGATTCGAAGCCTAAAATGGAAGCAAGCCCATACCTCCCCGTCCAAATATTTAAACAGCACGGACACGGTCCCATACTGAATTTTACGTCAAGCTGAACACAGTGCAAATCTTGCCCATGAAAACAGCTGCACATAGCAACACAATTGTTCCCAGCCAGAATGGAGATGACTGGGTAATTGTCCCTGCAATCGTGCCTGGAGTCCCCACTGCTGTAAGTGACTGGAATTGCTTTTAGGCACATAATTTGTCTTGTGTAATTATACTCCACTCACTACATTTTACTGGAGAATTAATCCTGTTTTTAATCAGGAGACTTTGCTGCAGTTTCAGTCAGGGGTTGCGTTTGCTGCAGACTCTTTAAAATAGACACTGTAAATAGACTTTGTTTTGCTGTTTTCTGAGTAAATTGACTGTGTTTGGTTTAAAATAGACTGTTTGCTGCGAGTCCTGCCCCACCTCCAACTCATGGGCTGTCACAGTGGTGTCTTTTTAAAGTGAGAGGGTTTTTTCATGCGCCCTCTGTTCCATTTTAGTGGATGCACAAGTTGGTTTTGCTTAGATGGCCCTCTACTTTTGCAATTTTTGGACTTTTTTCACTGCCAACATTTGCTTTATTATTCTAGGTTGCTGCCGTGGCAAATCTGGCATCAAACTGGCTGCTGTAGTTACCTACATAACAGTGATCGCACTTCTAAAGTCATGAATTTGTTGTGAAATACTTTGGGGTGTACTTCGGACATGCTGAAGTGCGATATGAATGGAAGGTCTTACCTTATTCAAGTTCTTAGATTTAAAAACATAATTTCATTCAGATTGAACAGGCTGGAGGTCTTTTCCATAGAAAAGAGAAGGCTGAGGGGATGACCTTTAAAATTATGAAAGTGTTCGATAGGATAGATGTAGAGAAGATTTTCCATTTGTAGGGAGACCAAAACAAAGGGCCGTAAATATAAGATAGCCACTAAAAAATCCAACAGGGAATTCAGGAGAAGCTTCTTCAGAGAGTGGAGAGAATGTGGAACTCACTACCACAGTAAGTGGTTGAAGCGAATAGTATGGATGCATTTAAGGGGATGCTAGATTAACACATGAGTGAGAAAGGAATAGAAGAATAGAGTGAGATGTGGATGCTTGGGAGGAGGATTGTGTGGATCATAATCACCGGCACGAACCAGTTGGGCCGAATGGCCTGTTTCTGTGCTGTAAATTCTTCCCCATAAAAAATAAATAAATAATGTTTTTATCCAATATTAATTTATTATTTTTGTTCCAACACCTTTATTGCAGGGTTATGAAAGTCTCAAACCCACATTTTAAAAATGCAAATACCGAACAGCAGCCTCTTGGAACAGCAGCCCCCAGAGTTCAGAGTCGGTGCAATTATCTTTTACAGCATTGTTTTCCTTATTGGACTGGTTGTTAACGTGACCGCAATCTGGGTCTTCAGCTGCACCACCAAAAAAGGCACATCTGTGAACATATATATGACGAATGTCGCTCTGCTGGACCTCATTTTCATAGTCCTGCTACCTTTCCGCATGATCTACTATGGGAAGAATTACTGGCCCTTCGGTGACGTCTTCTGCCGCATCAATGCCGCCCTCACCATATTTTACCCCAGCATTGCCCTGTGGCTTTTAGCTCTCATCAGCGTCGACCGTTACATGGCAGTGGTCCAACCCAAGCACAGCAGGGAGCTCCGTAACATCGGCAAAGCTGCGGCAAGTTGCATTGGGATCTGGATAATGACCATTGCGTCTGTTCTGCCATTTATGTTTTCAAAGAACGACCCAGACAGGGCCTCGAACTTCACGACCTGCTTGAAAATGCTTGACATCATTCACTTGAAGGAAGCCAACAGTGTGAACCTTATTAGAGTGATTTTCTTTTTCCTGCTGCCCTTGTTCATTATGATAGGATGCTACTGCACCATCATCAAGAGTCTTCTCAAAGGAAAAACATCTAAACTGAAACCAAAAACTAAAGAAAAGTCCATAAAAATAATTGTGACGCTCATTATTCAGGTGCTGGTTTGTTTTGTTCCGTATCACATCTGTTTCGTTTTCTTACTGTTACAAAATGGCCACCATAATTTCAACGCCTGGGCTGCCTTTACTACATTCTTGATGAACCTCAGCACGTGTCTTGACATAATCCTGTATTATATAGTGTCGAAGCACTTTCAGGCAAGAGTCATTAGTGTCATCTACTATCGGAACTATCTGAGAAGCGTGCGAAGGAAAAGCTTCAGAACTGGAAGCTTCCGCTCGCTGAGCAACATCAACATCAGTGATATGTGAAGAATGAAAGCCAACGAGACACGTCTTTCGAAAAAGGAAAAATGACAAATATTTGAACTTATGTACTGCCCCGTCGCATTCAGGTATCTCCAAGTACGTTGCATACTGAAATGCTTTTGAAGAGGCGACTTTTGTTTCATGTGTGAACGCAGTACCCATGTTGGCACCACTAGAGTGACTAATTAATCTGTTTTAGACGGCATTCTCGGAGGGCAGAATATTGGCCAGGGCACCAGGCAAATGTAATTCTATATAATGCTGTGTAAAACTGCTCTCATCTAGTTTAGTCTGAATAAATTCTTAGACGTCACTTGAATATTTGGTAATGGAATGATGCCTCTTTGCAATTTCACAACTTTGCCATTGTGTCAGCTGCGGCTCAGTGGGTAGCACTCTCGCCTCTGAGTCAGAAGGTTGGGGGTTTAAGTCCCACTCCAGGGACTTGAGCACAAAAAATCTAGGCTGGCACTCCAGTACAGTATTGCGGGAGTGCTGCACTGTCGGAAGTGCCGTCTTTCGGATGAGACATTAAACCGAGGCCCCATTTGCTCTCTCAAGTGGATGTAAAATATCCCATGGCACTATTTCGAAGAAGAGTAGGGGAATCATCCCCGGTGTCCTCGCCAATATTTATCCCTCAACCAATATAACAAAACAGATTTTCTGGTCATTGCTGCTTTTGGGAGCTTGCTTGTGCGCAAATTGGCTGCCGCGTTTCCCACGTTACAACAGGGACTACACTCCAAAAATTACTTAATTGGCTGTAGAAGGCTTTGAGACGTCCGGTGCTCGTGAAAGGCACTATATAAGGCACTTTATGTTACTGCATCATCAAGTCAGAAGAAGATATAGTTAAGCAGTACACTGCTGTGTTCAGTTCACACATTGAATAAATGGGCCAAATATCTTGCTGGGTGGGGCATCTCATGGCGTGCCCTATTTTTCCCTCACTTCAGCGTGAAAAAAATTTCACGCCACATCTTGCTGGAAGTGCGAGCTGATAACGGCGCGGCGAGGACAACGGGGCCGTCTGGGACCTCAGTGAACAACGGGACCAACAGTCTATCTCCTTAATCCGTGAGATTTAAGGATTGAGAAAGAGACAGAGGAACGATGGAGAAGGAAATAGGATGAATTAGAGTCAAATCAGGTACATAAAGAGAAATAAAGAGAGGGAAAGAAAGATTGGATTAAGGGAGAGAGGAAAAAAGGAAACATTTAAAAAAATTTTAATCTTTAAGCAGAATTTACTTTTTTTATATTTGTTCCTGGGATGTGGGCATTGCTGACAAGGCCAGCATTTATTGCCCATCCCTAACTGCCCTTGAGAAGGTGGTGGTGAGCCGCCTTCTTGAACCGCTGCAGTCCATGTGGTAAAGGTACTCCCACAGTGCTGTTAGGGAGGGAGTTTTGACCCAGTGACGATGAAGGAACAGTGATATAGTGTCAAGTCAGGATGGTGTGTGTGACTTAGAGGGGAACTTGCAGATGGTGGTGTTCCCATGTGCCTGCTACCCTTGTCCTTCTAGGTGGTAGAGGTTGCAGGTTTGGGAGGTGCAGGAATGAGACTCCACAGTTTGAAGTATTCCCTTTCTGGGACACAGATAGATTGATTGGCATTGCATGAACAATTAACATGTTAAAAAGGTGCTTGCGCTATTAATTACCAGCCCGAACTTTCTGCGGCGAATTGAATGAGTCCAGAAAGTTGAACGAGTCCAGAAAGTTGAACAAATCCAGCAAGTTCTTAAAAATAAAAAGGAGGCTGAGATGCCGTTTGTGCAACAGCGTAAATCGACAAACAATTTCTGGAGATTCGCAACTCACGGCGTATCTCTTCATCCCCAGAATTGCTGGCCGATTTGCACATGAACAGTGTGCATCGTTAACATACGGTTATTGTCCCAGCAAGATTTGGCCTAATGTGTCAGTGTTTATCACCAGGATACAAGGAAAGTATTCAGACCTGAAGATGGTGCAGAGATGAACAACAAGATTAATCCCTAGTATGCGTGGACAACAGAAGATTAGAGATACCCTCGCTTTTTAACTTTGGAAGAAAGTGCCCGGAGAACTTGATGGAAGTGTACCACAATGTAATTCTGGAACAGTATTAAAATTGAAATCAGGTCATCAGGACAAAAGGACACAAGTTCAAACTTAGCAACGGGCAAATTTAGGACAGATCTCAAGGGGTTTCCCTTCACATAACAAGTGATCAACAAGCGGAATAGATTCCTAGGTACAACAGTTAAGGCTAAAAAACTAGAATCATTTAATGGGAGAGGTTGCTGTATGGTCAATCTGAATGGGTGGGCTAAATGGCCTTTCTCAACCATATTTATTTTTCATCTCGGGATTACCGGGATCTTGATAATTGCCAATTTAGTTTGAGCTGTGATGAATATCAATGGAACAGAATGCATAGGCTGCAGTTTTGCTCAAGTGAAAGGTGCTGAATATGTTATTAAAACAAAAATTCCATGTATACGGAGATTAAATAAGAAATGTGTAATATGTTTTAACTGACACTTGACACTTCTGATATATTTCGCAAATATGTGGCATACAAAATTGTTTTTGAGCTCATCTGAAAACTGCTCATCGCAAACATCAATACATCACGCCCTCGCATTCCTGTCATGGTAGTCACATTGTGACTGACGCCTGCTCTCAACAATTTCTTTCATAGTAAGGTGTATAAGGGATAACCTGGTTTTGAGCGTCCTTTTCATTAGCAGCTCTGCGGGTAGAACCACTGTGAGCGAGTGTGGTCGGGATCTATTGGCCAACAGGAGGCGTGATAAGCGGCTTTGTAGGGAACCCCCTTGGATTCTGAGCATCACCGGTTTGATTATCTGCACTGCTCGTTCCGCCTGGCCGTTTGAGGCCGGCTTGAACGGTGCCGTTCTGACATGGTTGATTCCATTGCCTGCCATGACGTCCTGGAAATCAGTGCTGGTGAAGCACGGGCCATGGTTGCTGACCAAGACATCTGGTAGACCATTGGTGGCGAACATTGCCCGTAGACTTTCTACCGTGGCAGAGGATGTGCTTGAATTTAAAATGGCACACTCAATCCATTTGGAGTAGGCGTCTACTACAACCAAAAACATTTTTCCCATGAAAGGACTTGCATAGTCCGCATGGATGCGTGACCACGGCTTGGTGGGCCAGGACCAGGGGCTAAGGGGGGCTTCCCTGGGTGCATTGCCCAGCCGAGCACACGTGTTGCACCTGCAAACACAAAGTTCCAGGTCTGCATCTATTCCTGGCCACTAAACGTGTGACCTGGCAATTGCCTTCATCATGACAATGCCCGGGTGTGACATAGAAACATAGGTGCAGGAGTAGGCCATTCGGCCCTTCGAGCCTGCACCGCCATTCAATGAGTTCATGGCTGAACATGAAACTTCAGTACCCTTTCCTGCTTTCTCACCATACCCCTTGATCCCCCTAGTAGTAAGGACTTCATCTAACTCCTTTTTGAATATATTTAGTGAATTGGCCTCAACAACTTTCTGTGGTAGAGAATTCCAAAGGTTCACCACTTTCTGGGTGAAGACGTTTCTCCTCATCTCGGTCCTAAATGGCTTACCCCTTATCCTTAGACTGTGACCCCTGGTTCTGGACTTACCCAACATTGGGAACATTCTTCCTGCATCTAACCTGTCTAAACCCATCAGAATTTTAAACGTTTCTATGAGATCCCCTCTCATTCTTCTGAACTCCAGTGAATACAAGCCCAGTTGATCCAGTCTTTCTTGATATGTCAGTCCCGCCATCCCGAGAATCAGTCTGGCGAACCTTCGCTGCACTCCCTCAATAGCAAGAATGTCCTTCCTCAAGTTAGGAGACCAAAACTGTACACAATACTCCAGGTGTGGCCTCACCAAGGCCCTGTACAACTGTAGTAACACCTCCCTGCCCCTGTACTCAAATCCCCTCGCTATGAAGGCGAACATGCCATTTGCTTTCTTAACCGCCTGCTGTACCTGCATGCCAACCTTCAATAACTGATGTACCATGACACCCAGGTCTCGTTGCACCTCCCCTTTTCCTAATCCGTCACCATTCAGATAATAGTCTGTCTCTCTGTTTTTACCACCAAAGTAGATAACCTCACATTAATCCACATTATACTTCATCTGCCATGCATTTGCCCACTCACCTAACCTATCCAAGTCACTGCAGCCTCATAGCATCCTCCTCGCAGCTCACACTGCCACCCAACTTAGTGTCATCCGCAAATTTGGAGATACTACATTTAATCCCCTCGTCTAAATCATTAATGTACAATGTAAACAGCTGGGGCCCCAGCACAGAACCTTACTGTACCCCATTAGTCACTGACTGCCATTCTGAAAAGTACCCATTTACTCCTACTCTTTGCTTCCTGTCTGACAACCAGTTCTCAATCCACATCAGCACACTACCCCCAATCCCATGTGCTTTAACTTTGCACATTAATCTCTTGTGTGGGACCTTGTCGAAAGCCTTCTGAAAGTCCAAATATATCACATCAACTGGTTCTCCCTTGTCCACTCTACTGGAAACATCCTCAAAAAATTCCAGAAGATTTGTCAAGCATGATTTCCCTTTCACAAATCCATGCTGACTTGGACCTATCATGTCACCTCTTTCCAAATGCGTTGCTATGACATCCTTAATAATTGATTCCATCATTTTACCCACTACCGATGTCAGGCTGACCGGTCTATAATTCCCTGTTTTCTCTCTCCCTCCTTTTTTAAAAAGTGGGGTTACATTGGCTACCCTCCACTCCATAGGAACGGATCCAGAGTCTATGGAATGTCATTGTGAAGTTCTCTGATAAACACCTCTCTGCCCCTCTGGGACATGACTACTTGGTTTCCCCACAGGAGGCAATCGGCCTGAATCGAGAGTTCATCCTTGCGCCTATGAAACAGTTTAAATTCCTCAGGGCATGCCCCGTACGTGGTTGCCCAATCCCCATTCGGGATACATTTCTTAACTAAAGACAGTGACGGGTCGTTATTTGTCCAGACTTTAATCTGACGGGCTGTCACAGGTGAGCCTTCACTTTCGAAAGCTTCAGCATCATGCTCAGTTGCCCCCTCAGTGGTGGCTAGTGGGAGCCTGCTGAGTGCATCGGCAGTTTCAGTGCCCGGTCTGTGCCGAATTCTTTAGTCATAGGCGGCTAATGTAAGTGCCCACCTCTGTATGCGGGCCGATGCATTCGCAGTTATGGCCTTGTTGTCGGCCAAAAAGGACGTTAGGGGTTTGTGATCTGTCTCCAGATCAAATTTCCTGCTAAACAGGTACTGGTGCATTTTTTTTACTGCATATACACATGCTAGCGCTTCCTTTTCTACCATCCCGTAGCCCCTTTCTGCCTGCGACAGTCTTCTGGAGGCATAAGCTACCGGCTGCAACTGACCTTTGGCATTCACATGCTGCAACACACACCCAACCCCATAGGACGATGCATCGCACGTTAAAACAAGTTTCTTACACGGGTCATATAACATTAACAGTTTGTTGGAGCATAACAAATTGCGTGCTCGATCAAAAGCCCTTTCCAGGCTGTCCCCCCACACCCAATCGCAACCTTTGCGTAGGAGCACATGTAGCGGCTCTAACAGCGTGCTCAATTTGGAAAGAAAGTAGTTCAGGAGCCCCAGGAACGAACGCAGCTCCGTCGTGTTATGGTGTCTGGGTGCTCTCTGGATCGCTTCCGTTTTGGACACAGTAGGTCTGATCCCGTCTGCTGCTACCCTCCTCCCCAGGAATTCTACCTCTAGAGCGAAGACACACTTCGCCTTTTTCAGTCGCAGCCCTACCCGATCCAGTCTGCATAGCACCTCCTCCAGTTGTGGAGGTGTTCTTCAGTATCGCGACCCATGATGAGGATGTCGTCCTGAAAAACCACTGTCCTTGGGATCAACTTGAGGCGGCTTTGCATATTTCGCTGAAAGATCGCAGCGGCCGAACGAATCCCAAACGGACATCTGTTACACTCAACCAACCCCTTGTGTGTCGTGATGGCGGTCAGCTTCTTCGACTCACTCGCCAGCTCCTAGGCCATGTAAGCTGAGGTCAGGTTCAATTTTGAAAAAAGTTTGCCACCGGATAGCGTCGCAAAGAGGTCCTCCGCTCTCGGTAGCGGGTACTGGTCTTGGAGTGACACCCGATTGATGGTGGCCTTGTAATCGCCACATATCCTGACCGACTTATCCGCCTTGAGCACCGGGAGGTGCAACGAGACCTGGGTGTCATGGTACATCAGTCATTGAAAGTTGGCATGCAGTTACAGCAGGCGGTGAAGGCGGCAAATGGCACGTTGGCCTTCATAGCTAGGGGATTTGAGTATAGGAGCAGGGAGGTCTTAATGCAGTTGTACAGGGCCTTGGTGAGCCTCACCTGGAACATTGTGTTCAGTTTTGATCTCCTAATCTGAGGAAGGACATTCTTGCTATTGAGGGAGTGCTGCGAAGGTTCACCAGACTAATTCCCGGGATAGCAGATATGAGGAGAGACTGGATCGACTGGGCCTGTATTCACTGGAGTTTAGAAGAATGAGAGGGGATCTCATAGAAACATATAACATTCTGATGGGACTAGACAGGTTCGATGCAGGAAGAATGTTCCTGATGTTGGGGAAGTCCAGAACCAGGGGTCACGGTCTAAGGATCAGGGGTCAGCCATTTAGGACCGAGATGAGAAGAAACTTCTTCACTCAGAGAGTTGTTAACCTGTGGAATTTTCTACCGCAGAGAGTTGTTGATGCCAGTTCGTTAGATATATTCAAGAGTGAGTTAGATATGGCCCTGACTACTATAGGGATCAAAGGGTATGGAGAGAAAGCAGGAAAGGGTACTGAGGTGAGTGATCAGCCATGATCTTATTGAATGGTAGTGCAGGCTCGAAGGGCCGAATGGCCTACTCTTGCACCTATTTTCTATGTTTCTATTTTTCTAATCAATTCTAAACAAAGCAATGAGCAATTTTGCTCATCACCATCGTTACCACCACAGAACCCTTCTATTGTGTGGCACCTGGCCCCTATTATGGAAACCAAATCACCTAACATAAAAGTGAAGAAAAAAATGATTGCCTATATTTACCAACCAACTATATGTCCATAAAATGGGAAAGCAAAGTAATAGCTGGAGCTGTCAAAAGAAAAGATCAAAAAACTGCTATAAACACTGCAATTTGAAATTCATATAGAATATTACAGCACTGAAGAAGGCCATTCAACCTACCATGCCTGTGCTCTTTGAAAGAGTTATCCAATTAGCCCCACTCACCCTGCTCTTTCCCCATCGCCCTGCAAATTTCTCCCCTTCAAGTACTTATCCAATTCACTTTTGAAAGTTACTACTGAATCTGCTTCCACCACCCTGTCAGGCAGCGCATTCCAGATCACAACAACTCGCTGTGTAAAAATAAATTCCCTTCGTCTCCCCTCTGACTCTTATACCAATAACCTTAATTGTCTCCAGCTTGAATTAAAATGAAAGAACATAAGTACATAACATAAGAAGGTGGAGCAGGAGTAGGCCATTCAGCTCATCAAGCCTGCTCCGCCATTCAATGAGATCTTGGCTGATCTTCTACCTCAACTCCACTTTCCTGCACTATCCCCACATCCCTTGATTCCCTTAATCTCCAAAAATCTATTGATTTCTGTCTTGAATATACTCAAAGGGCTGGATTTTCGGCTTTGCCGTTTTCGGGGCAGAAACGGAGGTGGGGCGGGAAATTTGCCGCCCGATTAACGTTTGCGCTGTTTGGAGCAACTTTTGTCATTTGGCCCTTCCCCACCAAAAATTAACAAAAACATTGCCGACATCCTTACAACACAAATCGCTACAAAAATATAAAAGAATAAAAACTGGAACTTACCTTTTTTGCCGGCAGGGCTGGACCGCTGCGTTTTCCTGACGGTCATCGCGGGGTGCGTTTCAGGGCGTATGGGTTAGGTGTTTGCCAAAACTTCTGTCGGTATCGCAAGGAGAGCCGTTGCACACCCGGCACAGCTCTCCCCGGCGGTGCTTCTAAGCTTCGTCGCAAAACCCAACCCGAGTATCACGCCCGGACGCAAAAGAGCTCACCGCCCCATTTTTCGCCGTGGAGGGTCAAAACCCGGCGAAAACCCAGTCACAAACAACCCAAAAATCCAGCCCATTGACTGTGCCTCCACAACCCTCTGGGGTAGAGAATTCCAGAGATTCACCACCTTCTGAGTGAAGATGTTTCTCCTCATCTGAGTCCTAAATGGCCGATTCCTTATTCTGAGACTGTGACCCCTGGTTCTAGACTCCTCAGCCAGAGGAAACATCTTCCCTGCATCTACCCTGTAAGAATGTTGTATGTTTCAATGAGATCACCTCTCATTCTTCTAAACTCCAGAGAATATAGGCCTAGTCTGCTCAATCTCTCCTCATTAGACAATTACACCCCCGCCGCCACCCCCCCCCCACCAGCCCCCCCCATCCCAGGAATCAGTCTGGTGAACCTTCATTGCACTCCTTCTATGGCAAGTATATCCTTCCTTAGGTAAAGAGACAATATTCCAGGTGCGGTCTCACCAGGACCCTATATAATTGCAGTAAGACATCTTTACTCTTATACTCAAATCCTCTTGTAATAAAGGCCAACGTACCATTTGCTTTCTTAATTGCTTGTTGTACCTGCATGTTAACTTTCAGTGATTCATGTATAAGGTCACCCAGGTCCTCTGAACACCAACATCTCCCAATCTCTCACCATTTAAAAAATACTCTGTTTTCCTATTTTTCCTACCAAAGTGGATAACATTACATTTCTCCACATTATATTCCATTTGCCATGTTCTTGCCCACTCACTTAGCCTGTCTATATCCCCTTGAAGTCTCTTTGCAGCCTCCTCACAACTTACATTCCCACCTAGCTTTGCATCATCAGCAAACTTGGATATATTACATTTGGTTCTCTCATCCAAATTATTGATATAGATTGTGAATAGCTGGATCCTTGCGGCATCCCACTAGTTACAGCCTGCCAACCCGAAAATGATCCATTTATTCCTACTCTCTGTTTTCTGTGGTTAACCAATCCTCAATCCATGCTAGTATATTACCCCCAAACCCATGAGCCTTAATTTTGTTCAATAACCTCTTGTGTGGCACCTTATCAAATGCCTTCTGAAAATCCAAATACACCACATCCACTGGTCCCCCGTTTTACACTGCACTGGATTTTCTGTCCCGTTAATTTTAACAGGAAAGAAAATAAGACATGGTGTAAAACAGGTGGACAATTTGCTAGCGGCCATTTCCAGCTACTGATAAAGACCAATTTCACCACATTGGTATTTTTCGGGATCCTCAGTACTTGTCTCCCTTTCCAAAGTATTTTCGAATTAAAGAATATTGTCTGTTTATCACGCTCACAGTGAGCAGCTCTGTCAGATCACATATCATCAAATCAAAAAAAAGAGATCAGCTTCTGTCCAAGGGAAAGAATTTCTCGGAGAGTATTGTTTTCCAACCATGACATCCAACTGATCTGACAGAAAAATAAAAGAACTTGCATTTCTAAAGCATGTTTCACGATCTCAGGACATTTACAGCCGCTTTCGGAGTGTAGTCACTGTTGTAATGTGAGAAACGCAGCAGCCAATTTGCGCAGAGCAAGCTCCCACAAATAGCAATGTAATAATCACCAGATAATCTGTTTTTAGTGATGTTGGTTGAGGGATAAATATTGGCCCCAGGACACTGGGGAGAACTGCCCTGCTCTTCTTCAAAATAGTACCCTGGGATCTTTTACGTCCACGTGAGAGGACGGACGGCAGCGAGGTTTAACGCCTCATCTGAAAGACAGTGCAGCAATCACCCTCCGACAGCACTCCTCGGTACTGACCATCCAACAGTGAGCACCTCACTCCGTACTGTACTGGGAGTGAATTATGTGCTCAAGTCTCTGGAGTGGGGCTTGAACCCATAACTTTCTGACTCGGAGGGGAGAGCGCGACCCACTGAGCCATGGCTGATAGCCACTTCACAGTTTATTCTACCACAGTGTAGAACGAGGAAATCTTCAGTGATTAAATTAGAACTGCTTTATTAACTAATATTTTATGCAGTATTGCCACATTTTCTATTTTGATTTTAAATTATCAAAGGACGAACCAGGATTACGTTGCGAGCAATGTTCCCTTTAAGCTGCGTGGCCGCATAATGGGAAAGGTCCCGCAAAGATCACTCACCGGCTTCTCCATTGTAAAAAAACGCACATACGCTGAAATTTAAAGGGACCGTGCACTAAAAGAAACAGGCCGGGCAGAACAAAACACAGCCTACAGGGAACATTGGTTGTGAGGCTTAAAATAAACGTAGAACTGTTGTAATGTGACTAGATACACAATGATTACAGCCTCAAGTCTTCTTCTGTGGTCTGTATCTCTAAAATAAATGGGTTTATTTTTAGCTGATGACAATAGTACTTTACCACTTTTCAGAAATGGCCCAGGGTCCCACAAACAGCAAATGGTAGGAATGACCAGTAAATCTTTTTTTCATGGCGTTTGATTTAAGAGAACTGTAGGCTGGGATACCAGGAAAACTGTCTGCCTTTTATCAAAAATTGTGGCGAGTTCTTTAACGTCCAGCTGAACAATAGACGGGGCCTCAGCTTAACATTCAAAGTGCCCGCTGTGGCTCAGTGGGTAGCACTCTCGCCTATGAGTCAGAAGGTCATGGGTACAAGTCCCGCTCCAGAGATTTGAGCACAAAAATCTCGGCTGACACTCCCAATGCAATGCTATGGGAGTGCTGCACTGTCGAAGGTGCCGTCTTTCAGATGAGACTGAGGCCCCGTCTGCCTTCTCGGGTCGACGTAAAAGATCCTATGATGTATTTCAATGACGAGCAGAGGGTAGTTCTCCCCGTTGGGAGGTGCTGGCCAATATTTATCTCTAATCCTACATAATTGAAACAGATTATCTGGTCATTATCTCATTGCTGTTTGTGGGATCTTGCTGTGAGCAAATCGGATGCCGCGTTTCCTACATTATAACAGTGACTACACTTCAAAAGTATTTCATTAACTGTGAAAGTGCTTTGAGACATCCTGAGGTTGTGAAATGCATTGTGTAAATCCAACAATGCAGCAGTCCCTCATCACAGAGCTGGATTATATGCTTAAATCCTGAAGTGGGCGGGTGGGGCGGAAAACAAGTAACCTGTCATTTGTCTGGAATAAAACAAAACAATAAATGAATATTAACTTACAAACCAGATGGCAAGATGCTCACAGACATGTCAAGTGTATGGTGCAGGGTTTCCACTAGCAGTAAGTCCATAAATGCAGACAGAACCCAAGAACCTAGAAGGAAAGACTATAGAAAAGAGATAACAACTTTCAATGTAACCAACCACAGATATTAGTATTTAATACATACAATTACAGCCAGAAAAATGTAACCTTTATCATGCTTGACTGTAATCCACACCGAGGCTGCAGTGTGTATTATCGACAGGATGCACTGCAGCAACTCGCCAAGACTTCTTCAGCAGCACCTCCCAAATCCGTGACCTCTACCACCTAGAAGGACAAGGGCAGCAGGCACATGGGAACACCATCACCTGAAAGTTCCCCTCCACGTTACACACCAGCCTGACTTGGAAATATATCGCCGTCTGCACAGATCAGGAGAATTAACACGTGGCTAAAGGACTGGTGTGGGAAAGAGGGGTTCCTTTTCATGGGACACTGATATCAGTTCTGGGACAGGAAGGAGCTGTACCGATGGGACGGGCTCCACGTGAACCAGGATGGGACCCATGTCCTAGCAGAAGGATAAATAGGAAGTTGGCAAAGGCTTTAAACTAGTAAGATGGGGGGAGGGATCTACAAAAAATGCAACCAGTATAAATATAAACAAAACAGGAAAAGAGAGCACAGGAAAGAATAAAGAGAAGACATTGATGGCAAAAGAATAAAGAGAGTTACAGAACAAGAGTCTAAAAAGATAGTTAAATATAAAGTGAGAGGAAATCCTATTAAAAATGAGTTAAACTCTCTATACAGCAATGCACACAGTGTCCGTAATAAAACAGGGGAGCTGGAGGCAATCATGCATTGCGAGGAACCAGACATAGCAGGCATTACTGAGACATGGTTACAGAAAAATCAGAACTGGGAATTAAACATTGCAGGGTATAACATATTTTGAAAAGATAGAGAGGGAAAATAGGGAGGTGGAGTAGCTGTACTTATTAGGGATAATATAATGGCAGTAGAAAAAAAAGAGACGCAGCTATCTGCCAGACAAAAACAGAATCCATATGGACAGAGATAAAAGATAACAAACGATTAATCACACTAATAGGTGTAATCGACAGACCACCTAATAGTGGAAGGGAGGAAGAAAGAAATATGCAGACAAATTCGGGAAATGAGTAAAAAACATAGAACAATAATCATGGGGCATTTCAACTACCCTTATATTAATTGGGCGGAAGAGGTAGGTAAAATGGATAAGTGGACGGAGTTCCTACAATGTGTACAAGACTCCTTTTTAACCCAATATGTAAAAAGCCCAACAAGGGAGGATTTGCTATTGGATCTAGTAATGGTGAATGAACCAGAGCAGCTAAGAGAAGTAAAAGTAGGTGACTATCTAGGCAATTGTGACTATAATATAATACGCTTTAAGACAATAATTGAGAAGAACATAAATATGATGAAAACCAGGGTAATACATTGGAGAAAAGCTGATTTTGAGGGGTTGAAAATAGAACTTGGGAAAATAAAATGGGCATAATATTGGTAAACAAGGATGTAGAACAGCAATGGGAAACATTTAAAACGGTATTCAACAGAGTGGAGGAACAATATATTCCGCTAAAAGGAAAGAACAAACTAAACACTAATGAGACTCCATGGATGAATAAAGCCATAAGGGAACAATTCGGGATAAGGAAAGAGGCATACATTAAGTACATAGTCAGCAGGGGAGTGCATGATAAGAGAGGATACAAATAGATTAGGAGATAAGTCAAAAATCAATTCGGAAGGCAAAGAGGAAATTATGAAATTAAATTATCAAGGAACATAAAACAAAATAGTAAAATATTTTACAGACACATCAATAATTAAAGGAAGGTTGGGTTGGGAATAGGGCCATTAAGGGATAGACAGGATAATACCACAGGTAACAATAGAGAGATGGCAGAAATATTAAATAATTAGTTTGCATCAGTATTTACCAGGGAGGTAGAACAGGTGGGCATGACATTGGATGATGAGATAAGTGCATTTAAAATAAAAAGAGGATATATATTAAATAAACTAATCGAATTCAAAGAGGATAAAACCCTTGGTCTGGATGGACTGCATCCACACATTTTAAACGAAGCTAGGAAAGAGATAGCAGAGACATTACTAAATATATTTAATAATTTGTTCGAAAAAGATGTCGTGCCAGAGGACTGGTGGATAGCAAACGTAATACCTACATTTAAGAAGGGGAATAGAACATGACCAGGGAATTATAGGCCAGCCAGCTTAACATCGGTGGTCGAAAAAAATAAGGGAGTCCCTACTAAAGGAGAAAATAGAAGAACAACTAGAAAACAAAATATAGTACAGGTGCAGCTGGAATCCGGAATGTTCCAGAATCTGGACTCCGGACCGATTGGTGGCAGGGTTGTCCAGAATCCGTAAAATGTTCCAGACCCTGATGACCTCGAGGTGCCACCGCTGCCCGACCATGGGCCTCACCGCACTGCTCCTCGCCGCCACCTGACCTCGGGCCTCGCTGCAACGCCCCTCGCCGCCGCCCAACCTCGGGCCTCACCTCGCCGCCACCTGATCTCGGGCCTCACCTCGCCGCTGCTGCCCGACCTCGGGGCCTCCTTGCCGGCCCGCCCGAACACCTCCTCCGCGACAGGGCCGCCCGACCAGCTTCTCTTCAGCGGGGCCCTGCCCAATCACTTCCACAGCGGCGGGGCCCCGCCTGACTGCCTCATCGCCCGGCGACTCGAACAGCTCTTCAGCGAGCACCCCTCACCTTTCTGATGTTCCGAAATCTGGAAATACCCGAACCTGGGCTCGGGTGTTTCCGGATTCATGACATCAGAACGATGTTCCAAAGTCCGGCAAAACGCAAAAACCGGAACGGCCTCGGTCCCGAGGGTCCCGGATTCGGGACACTCCACCTGTAATGGATTTCAAAAGGGAAAGTCTTGCTTGACCAAACTAATTGAATTTTTTTTGAAGAGGTAAGAGAGAGTGCAATAAATGGTAATGCAGTAGATGTAATTCATCTAGATTTTCAAAAGGCCTACGATAAGGTAGCCCATAATAGACTGATGAACAAGGTCAGAGTCAGGGAACAAATAGCAGAATGGATAGCTAGCTGACTTCAAGGCAGAAAGCAGAGAGTAGGGTAAAAGGTAGCTACTCACAGTGACAGAAGGTGGGTAGTGGTGTTCCACAAGGATCAGTGCTGGAACCACTGTTATTCACATTTTATATTAATGCTTTAGGCTTTGGAATCAAAAACACAATTTCTAAATTTGCAGATGACACCAAATTTGGGGGGGCGTGGGCAGTCAATACTGTGGAGGATTGCAACAAATTACAGGAGGACATTAATAAACTTGCAGAATGGGCATATAATTGGCAAATGAAGTTCAACACAGGTAAATGTGAGGTATTACAATTTGGTCGGAAGAATAGGGAGGTCACTTATTTCTTGGAAGGTGTGAGTCTAGGTAGGGTAGAGGAACCAAGGGATCTGGGTGGACAAATACACAAATCACTAAAAGTTGCGACACAGGTTAGCAAAGCCATAAAAAAGCAAACCAAGCACTCGGGTTTATTTCTAGAGGTATAGACTTGAAAAGTAGGGAAGTTATGCTTAGCCTGTATCGAACCTTGGTTAAACCACACTTGGAGTACTGTGTACAGTTCTGGTCGTCATATTATAAAAAGGATATAGAGGCACTGGAGAGAGTGTAGAGAAGATTTACAAGGATGATACCAGAAATGCGAGTTTATACATATCAGGAAAAGATGAACAGGCTGGGTCTCCTCTCTTGAAAAAAAGGTGACCTAATAGAGGTGTTTAAAATTATGGAAGGTTTTGATAGAATAGATAGAGAGAGAATGTTTCCATTTGTGGGGAAGAGCATAACTGGAGACCATCAATATAAGATAGTCAATAGAGAATTCAGAAGAAACTTCTTTACCCAAAGAGTGGTGAGAATGTAGAACTCGTTATTACAGGGAGTGGTTGAGGCGAATAGTACAGATGCGTTTAAGGGGAGGCTAGACAAGTATAGGAGGGAGAAAGGAATAGAGGGTTATGCTGATAGGATTTAAATGAGGAAAGATGGGAGGAGGCTGGAGTGAGCATAAACGCCGGTATTGGCTGGTTAGGCTGAATGGCCTGTTTCTGTGTCGTATAGCCCATGTAATCCTCTGTAATCCTTCGTCATCGCTGGGTCAAAATCCTGGAACTCGCTCCCTTACAGCACTGTGGGAGTTCCTTCACCACACGGACTGCAGTGGTTCAAGGCGGCGGCTCACCACCACCTTCTCAAGGGAAACTTGGAATAGCAATACATGTCAGCCTTGACAGCGACGCACACATGAATTTAAAAAAAATAGTAAGTGTCAAATTATTTCCCACACTTTAGCTTTTGAAACAACTCAGCTTTATGGATTATGCACAGAACACAATTTGTGTGAAAGGAAATTTGAAAAAAATTATATTTGTACTTACACATTTACCTACTTTTCGCTTATGTGCAATAAACCAATAAGTTTGAAGTTGGGAGAGGGGAGTCATGCAAAGGATATGTTTTTAGTGAATTAATATTAACTCACTGACTCACCAGGTGAGTAATCGAGGTCAGTTTGCTGCTAAACATTTTCAATCGGTTTCCTGTTTGAACATTTCCAATACCAAGCTTCTGGGTCACTGTTTCTTCTTGTACTGTTTTTGAGGTTTTACAATTTTTATATATTCTCCAGAACCTCGTTAAAAGTCTGTTCGAATGTCTTTTGAGCATGAAACAACCTAATGTGTAGGACTATAATGTTTTCGGACACGTAATCAGTGCCTGAGGCATTTATCTTCAGCAACTTGAAGTGTTGTTAGTGTTAAGCAATGGAAAATTTTTGTTTTTTATGTCTTGTGTTGCCATCAAGCTCTCTCTGGTCATGTGTAACTCTCTCCATTCCATTCCACCTCAACAATGTATCTTAACCCCAACCTCAGAACACTTTCTACAGTGTGACATTTCCAGTCAGTGGCTAACATCATCTCCTAGCTTTAGTGAATCATAAATAACAACTTGCATTAAAATAGCGCTTTTAACGTGCTAAAACATCCCACGGTTCTTTGCAGGAGCTTTATCAGACAAAAATTTGACACCGAGCCACATAAAGAGATATTAGGACAGATGACTTGCATCCTCGGTTCTTAAGAGAAGTAGTGGCAGGGATTGTGGATGCATTGGTTGTAATTTACCAAAATTCCCTGGATTCTGGGGAGATCCCAGCAGATTGGAAAACTGTAAATGTAATGCCCCTATTTAAAAAAGGAGGCAGACAAAAAGCAGGAAATTATAGACCAGTTAGCCTAACATCTGTGGTTGGGAAAATGTTGGAGTCCATTATCAAAGAAGCAGTAGCAGGATATTTGGAAAAGCAACATTTGGTCAGGCAGAGTCAGCATGGATTTATGAAGGGGAAGTCATGTTTGACAAATTTGCTGGAGTTCTTTGAAGATGTAATGAGCAGGCTGGATAAAGGGGAACCAGTGGATGTGGTGTATTTGGACTTCCAGAAGGCATTTGACAAGGTGCCACATAAAAGGTTACTGCACAAGATAAAAGTTCATGGGTTGGGGGTAATATATTAGCATGGATAGAGGATTGGCTAACAAACAGAAAACAGAGAGTCAGGATAAATGGTTCACTCTCGGGTTGGCAATCAGTAACTAGTGGGGTGCCGCAGGGATCAGTGCTGGGACCCCAACTTTTTACAATCTATATTAACGACTTGGAAGAAAGGACCGAGTGTAACGTAGCCAAGTTTGCTAACGAAACAAAGATGGGAAGAAAAGCAGTGTGTGAGAAGGACACAAAAAATCTGCAAAGGACATAGACAGGCTAAGTTTGGCAGATGAAGTATATTGGAAAGTGTGAGGTCATGCGCTTTGGCAGAAAAAAAATCAAAGAGCAGGTTATTATTTAAATGGAGAGAGATTGCAAAGTGCTGCAGTTCAAACGGACCTGGGGGTACTTGTGCAAGAAACACAAAAGGTTAGTATGCAGGTACAGCACATAATCAGGAAGGCCAATGGAATCTTGGCCTTTATCGCAAAGGGGATGGAGTATAAAAGCAGGGAAGTCTTGCTACAGCTATACAAGGTTTTGGTGAGGCCACACCTGGAATACTGCGTGCAGTTTTGGTTTCCATATTTAAGAAAGGATATACTTGCTTTGGAGGTAGTTCAGAGAAGGTTCACAAGGTTGATTCCGGAGATGAGGGGGGTGTCTTATGAAGAAAGGTTGAGTAGGTTGGGCCTCTACTCATTGGAATTCAGAAGAATGAGAGGTGATCTTATTGAAACGTATAAGGTTATGAGGGGGCTTGACAAGGTGGATGCAGAGAGGATGTTTCCACTGATGGGGGAGACTAGAACGAGAGGGCAATAAGGGGCCACCCATTTAAAACTGAGATGAAGAGAAATTTCTTCTCTCAGAGGGTTGTGGATCTGTGGAACTCACTGCCACAAAGAGCTGTAGAAGCTGGGACATTGAATAAATTTAAGACAGAAATAGACAGTTTCTTAAACGATAAGTGAATAAGGGAATAAAGTGGGGAGCAGGCAGGGAAGTGGACCCGAGTCCATGATCGGATCAGCCATGATCGTATTGAATGGCGAAGCAGATTCGAGGGGCCATATGGCCTACTCCTGTTCCTATTTCTTAAATTCTTATGACCAAAAGCTTGGTCGAAGAGATCAGTTTTAAGGAGCATCATATAGAAGAAAAGAGAAGTAGAGAGGCGGAGAGGTTTAGGTCGGGAATTCCAGAGCTGAGGCCTAGGCAGTTGAAGGTACGGCCACCAATAGTGGAGCGATTAAAATCAGGGACTCTGAAGAGGCTCAAATTGGAAGAGTGCAGAGATCTTGGAGGGTTATAAGGCTGGAGGAGTTAACAGAGATAGGGAGGGGCGAGGCCATGGAGGGATTTAAAAACAAGGTTGAGAATTTTAAAATGGAGATGTTGCCAGTCTGGGAGTCAATGTAGGTCAGCGAGCTCAGAGGCGATGGATGAACGGGACTTGGTATGAGTTAGGCAGCAGTGTTTTAGATGCGCTTAAGTTTGCAGAGGATACGATTCTATCAAAGTTTCAGGACAAAGAAGCAAGACAAGATAGATCTAGTTTATGCTGAAGACACAAATATAACTGAAGGGTAAAATGTTCAATAAATGATACATACGGCAAATTTTCGGCTACCGTATCTTCTTTCAAAAATTCTAAAATTGTAGATAAGAAGACAACTGCAGAATAAGTCTTTCAGGTCGAAGCAAATAATCCTAGCAGAGATCATTCTCCATATCTGAAAGAGATCAAAAATCACAAATAAAAAACCATATATCTGTGTAAGAATAGGAGCATAGACTGTCTGTGTCTGTACAGATAACACCCGCTCCGTGTGATCCCTGGACTGATTTCGATTGCCTGAGGGTGTCGGAGAGCAATTTTCCAAAGTAATTTTTCCCTGATTGGCTCTGGGATTTTTCTTTTGTCTTTTGCTTCTCCGAATAATAATGTAGCAAAACGTCCCAAGGCGCTTAACAGAAGTATTATTAAAAAAAAATCTCCCAGGAGATTACATGGCTGTGGGTGGGCAGGGAAGGAGGGAGGCAGGGGGGAGGGAGTGCAGCGGGGGGATGGGGGGGGTAGGAAGGGAGGGAAGGAGAGGGAGTTGGAGGGAGGGGGGGTGGAGAAGATGGGGGAGGGAGGGGAAGAAGGATGATGGAGGGATGGGAAGAAGTCGGACGGAGGCTAGGAAGGGGAGAAGTCGGAGGGATGCAGGGAGCGGGAGAAGTCGGAGGGAGGCAAGGAGCGAGAGAAGTCGGGAGGGAGGGAAAGAGGGGGAGAAGTTGGAGGGAAGGAGGGGAAGAACGGGGAGGGAAGGAAGGAGGGTGAGAATAGGGAGGGAGGAAGGGGGATAAGGGGGAGGGAGGGAAGGAGATTGAAGAGGAGAGAGGGAATGGGCAAGGGGAGGGAGGGAGGGGGTGAAGGGGAGGGAGAATGGGAGGGGGGATGGGGCAACAGAAGAATGGGGGGTAAGGGACGAAGTGTCCACACGATGTTCCAGCCCTGCTGGACTTTTCCAGCCAGTTAGTTTTGTATGTTTTTCTACTTTGGTACTCATTTTGCCAGGTGAGAATAATTCACTTCACCAGGCAATATTTGGGGGATTTTCCAGGGGGGATTTAATATTCATCATTTGCCAATTATGCTTTGGAAGAAATTTCTTCATTTTTTAATAATTTTTTTTGTGAGAATTTTTATATTCATTCAAAGTGAAGGATGTTGTTGCTGGTGAAAGGAACATTTTTAATTTCAGGCACCCACTGCCAAGATACAGCACCTTTGGATCCACTAAAAGTTCCCTCCACTCTGCTCCAACAACGTGCCCCCAAGTCCCAATCCAAATCCGAGAAGAGCACTTCCAATTCCCGAAAATTGGGCATTCAACACAAGACAAAATCTTCCTGATCACCCGTGGTTCACAATTTGTATTTATTGATTTAAACTGTATAAAAACACTGGAGCTATTTCTGCACAAAGTATTCCCTGCATATCCCTGCCATACACCTGCTGGCTTGAGTTGGAAGTTTCTCCTCGTACTTGTGATGGGAATTTTTTAATGGAAATTTTCCACCTGTTTGTCATAGGAACGGTGTTAGCCGTGGCTCAGTGAGTAGCAGTCTCGCCCCTGAGTCAGAAGGTTGTGGGTTCAAATCCCACTAGAGACTTGAACACATAATCCAGGCTGACAAACCCAGTGCAGTACTGAGAGAGCGCTGCACTGTCGGAGGTGCCGTCTTTCAGATTAGGCATTAAACCGAGGCTCCGTCTGCTCGCTAAGGTGGTTGTAATTGATCCAACTGCACTATTTCAAAGAAGAGCTGGGCAATTATACCCAGTGTCCTGGCCAATATTTATCCCTCAACCAACATCACTAAAACAGATTATCGGGTCATTATCACATTGTTGTTTGTGGGAACTTGCTGTGCGCAAATTGGCTACCGCGTTTCCTACATTACAACAGTGACTACACTTCAAAATATATTTCATTGGCTGTAAAGTGCTTTGGGACGTCCTGTGATGATGAAAGCTGGTATGTAAATGTAAGTCTTTTGTTTTTTCATAGGAACAGGAGGCAATTCAGGCCTCGAGCCTGTTCCACCATTCAATTAGATCACGACTGATCTTGTCGTGTGATATGTCGCAATTTGAAAAGGTGTGTGGTACAAAATACAACTTGCATGAAGCAGCTCCGTTTCACAAACACAGTATGCGTTCTCTGTAGTGAGACAGTCCCAGCACAAGTTCCATAAGCAGCTTCCAACTCAAGGCAGCAGGTGTATGGCAGGGTTATTGGCAGGAACATTTTGTGCTGAAATGGTTCACATTAAATAAACCAAATTTTGTGAACAAGTTCAGCAATTTCTTTCCCTCTTCAGAATTATTTGTGTTTGTTGTGTTGTTCACTGGCTTTAGTGAAGAAAGAAAATAGTGGCCTAAAATAGCATGAAAAAATATATATGTTTTGGTGTAAATTGGTTTGTCTTGTGACAGTTGCCAGTTGCGGATGTGGAAACAAATTGGGGAAATTGGTTGGGTAGTTTTACGGTACTCATTGCTGAATGGAATCTCCCCCAGCTGTCCAACAACAGCTGTGGATCACTTTGCTTTTTCCAGTGCAATACTTGAGCCAATCATTGGGTTACCTTCTCAGATACTGGTTCTTTGATACACATAGAAGTTACAGCACAGAAACAGGCCATTCAGCCCCCCAAAAAATGGACAAAGTAAACTGTGGAAATGATTTTAATGCATTGATAAAATACCACTGGGAATAACTGCCAACAATGGCGAGCACAAAACCTTTGATACAACTCATCATCATCACAAGCAGTCCCTCGAATCGAGGATGACTTGCTTCCACATCAAAAAGTTCACAGGCGTTTCATTGAAGAATCTAAACTTCCGGGTCCGAACTAAATCTTGAAGGGTGGAAAATGCCCGTGTGTGAATTTTTTTAACGTTGGGTGGCCGTTGCACACCAGCCACCGCACAGGCTTGACAGAACTAGATCTTGGCCCAGTAGCAAGGATTAACCAAAACGATTGAAGACCAGCTCTGCTGCACGGACCTAGTGCGCACACATATCGCAGTGTGGGCTGGCCCGTGCTGCCTCTGGGCCCTCACCTCTTCTGGGCCCCAATCACATGCCTCGACAATCTCTCTCCGCTCCTTCGCCCCGACCTCATCACGCCTGCAGTATCTGCCCATGCTCCGATCACCGAACTGGCCCTTGATGACGTCCCTTTTCACTGCCATTGCTCTCCTGCTCCAGCACGTGCTGCTCCCTGGAGTGGTATGCCGCCACACTGCTCCTTCCGCTCCCTGGCCTGCTCCGATGGTGCTCACAGGCCGGGAGCCGTGCAGACTGAGAGGAACCGGATCAACATTTTTGGTAATGAAATTAACTTTGACCTATTTTAGTCTTGAACCAGCCTATTAACAACCCCACAACAGCTTGTATTTATACAGCACCTTTAACGTAGTAAAATGTCACAAGGCGCTTCACAGCAGCTATTATCAGACAAAATTTGACACCGAGTCACATAAGGAGATATTAGGACAGGTGACCAAAAGCTTGGTCAGAGAGGTAGCTTTTAAGAAGCATCCAAAAGTAGGAGAGGTACAGAGGCAGAGAGGTCTAGGGAGGGAATTCCAGAACTTAGGACCCAGGCAGCTGAAAGCACGTCCACCAATGGTGGGGTGAAGGAAATTGGGCTGCGCAAGAGGCCAGAATTGGATAGAATTACATGGAATGAAACAGGTCATTCAACCCAACTATGCTCGTGTTTATGCTCTACACTAGTGTCCTCCCACTATAGTTACTCCATAAACAAATAAAATCATATTTGACCCAATCACGGATTTTTGTTTTAAACTCTTTGAGGTGTGAAGCTTTTCATGTACCACTCCACTGAGGCCGCACATTCAAGAGTCGTGCGTTTTTAGGGTTATGGTGATTGGGTGAGATGAAGTAAGATAGGAGGAGGCTCGTGTGGACCAGTTGAGCTAAATGGCCTGTTTCTGTGCTGTACTTTCTGTATAATTCTATGTTTGAGACACCCACTAAGCACAAGACTTGTAATTATCCATGTAGGTTTTGCTGAAATTTGTAGTTATTTCCTTTGCTCCTCAGGCTCCAAAGAAGAGCAAGTGACATTTGTAACTCTTCACTAAGAGTCCAGACAAGCCTTTATACTCCCTCTTTCACTACAGGGAAACAATTCAGACAGACACCCAGCCAAGATTGGGGAAGTTGTTTTAATCTCATTTCCTGATATTCAGCAGAAAAACCTGTGCATTAATCCACTACATCTCGGAATATTTTTTTCCAATCCTACTCTTGTATTCCAACGCCTTTGCAATAAAGATCACCATGCCATTTGCCTTCCTAATACCAAAGCCTCCCTGATAAAGTGCAACATCCCCACCGACACCTGGGAGTCCCTGGCCAAAGACCGCCCCAAGTGGAGGAAGTGCATCCGGGAGGGCGCTGAGCACCTCGAGTCTCTTCACCGAGAGCATGCAGAAATCAAGCGCAGGCAGCGGAAAGAGCGTGAGGCAAATCTGTCCCACCCTCCCTTACCCTCAACGACTATCTGTCCCACCTGTGATAGAGACTGTGGCTTTCATACTGGACTGTTCAGCCACCGAAGGACGCATTTTAAGAGTGGAAGCAAGTCTTCCTCGATTCTGAGGGACTGCCTATGATGATGCTTGCTGTACCTGCATGTTAACTCTCTGTTTCCTGTCCAAGGACACCTAAATCTCTCAGAACACCAACATTTAATAGTTTCTCACCATTTAATAAATATTCTGTTTTGCTATTCTTCCTACCAAATAATGGAAGAAAATATTATAAGCCTCTCAATTAGAACTGCAGTTGCTTGTAATGGATTTTCTCTACACTTCAGGCTAGAAATTCTTCATTGAAAAATAGCTCAGTTTTTTGCCGCTATTTCCGAGTAGTGGCAAAAAAATAAGGACAAAGTTTCCCCAAAAGTTTTTTTAATTTTGGTGTAGCACTAAAATACCTCCATTTTTAAGGATGGAGCTAAAATGCTTTGCGATAAAAATAATACCCGTTCTGCACATGTGCACCGGTTTTCCATGTGACGAGTGTGCCTGTGCGTGCGCAGTACACTTCCTGGTCTGGATCGGCCATTTTTAAAGACCGCTGTAATTTCTGGAGATTTCTGAGTACTTCCACACAGGAGCTCGAAAACTAAAAATGGACCATGAATTAGAAAGGAAAAGGGCCAGGAAGTTCACCCAAGACACCAATGATGCCCTGATAACCACTGGCGAAAATGGATGGCAACAGAAGGGTGCTGGAAAACTAAAACCTGCAGCAATGGATCAGGCTTGGGACCATGTTGCAGTGGGGTCCATCCATCCAGAGGGCCAGCAAGCAATGCCGGAAGAAGTGGCAGGACCTTTGCCAAATAGTTAGAGTAAGTAATATTTTTATTTATGCACTACAATTACTTGAATTGTAAATGTGATTATCTGTGTGTGCCACAACAGCAGAAGGCCTCTCTCTTAAAAATTTCTATTGCCACCCTTGCAGAAGAAGTTGTCCGACAACCACCGAGAACGGATGAAAACCGGTGGAGGTCCGGCAAGACTGCTGCCACTAACACTCCTGGAAATGAGGGTCACAGGTATTACTGGTACCGCCAGAAGATCGACCACCCATGCAGAAGCTGGGCCCAGGTTACAGAGAGAGGGTAAATCCTGCAAAATCTAATCTGGGTTGGCTCAATGTTAAGTACTGTGTGGGCTACGCTTCGGTTTATGCGATATACTATCATTCATTGTGGTCCGTCAAATGAGCCTGCGCTAAGTGAGCCTACTCATGCCCCCTCCCCTGCGGCCAACCATTCGTCTGTTCTGTTATATTTTGCAGATGTTGCACAGACATCCAATAATGAAGCAGAAGGCCCCAGCAACCCTGACACAACAAGAATTGGATGAGCTGGTCGACCTCGGCTATACTGAAGAAGTAAAAGAGGCCAATTAAGACGAGAATGAGATGCGGCAGGAAAACAAGTATATTTTTATTCCGGGGGGGCGGGGGGGGTGATTTTGGGGATGAGACGGTGACATTGCAACTGGAAGTAATGCAGGGTGAGCAAGGCTGGGAATTCAACATCCAGGGGTATTCAATATTCAAGAAGGATAGACAGAAAGGAAAAGGAGGTGGAGTAGCACTACTGGTTAAAGAAGAGATTAATGCAATAGTAAGGAAGGACATTAGCTTGGATGATGTGGAATCTGTGTGGGTGGAGCTGCGAAACACCAAAGGGCAGAAAACGTTAGTGGGAGTTGTGTACAGACCATCAAACAGCAGTAGTGAGGTTGGGGATGGCATCAAACAGGAAATTAGGGATGCGTGCGATAAAGGTACAGCAGTTATCATGGGTGACTTTAATCTACATATGGATTGGGCTAATCAAACTGGTAGCAATACTGTGAAGAAGGATTTCCTGGAGTGTATAAGGGATGGTTTTCTAGCCCAATATGTCGAGGAACAAACTAGAAAGCAGGCCATCCTACACTGGGTCTTGTGTAATGAGAGTGGATTAATTAGCAATCTTGTTGTTCGAGGCCCCTTGGGGAAGAGTGACTATAATATGGTAGAATTCTTCATTAAGGTGGAGAGTGACACAGTTAATTCAGACGCTAGGGTCCTGAACTTAAAGAAAAGTAACTTTGATTGGCTAGGATAGACTGGCGAATGATACTTAAAGGTGGCTAGGCAATGGCAGACATTTAAAGATCACATGGATGAACTACAACAATTGTACATCCCTGTCTGGCGTAAAAATAAAACGGGGAAGGTTGCTCAACCGTGGCTATCTAGGGAAATCAGGGATAGTATTAAAGCCAAGGAAGTGGCATACAAATTGGCCAGAAATAGCAGCAAACCTGAGGACTGAGAGAAATTTAGAATTCAGCAGAGGAGGACTAATAGCGTATGAGTAAGCTTGCAGGGAACATAAAAACTGACTGCAAAAGCTTCTATAGATATGTGAGGAGAAGAAGATTAGTGAAGACTAATGTAGGCCCCTTGCAGTCAGAGGGCTCAATTTTGCCCAATCCCTTTTCTCGGCACACTTGCACGCTGGAAACGGCGCCGGAAAAAAGTTGCCCCATCCTGGTCGCTCTTCCAAGTCCCTGGAGTCCCAGTGTGGCGTGCATTGTGAAGTGGAAGGTGGAGAAACAGGCCAGCGCCGAAAACAGTACCGGCACCTGCGCGCATGCGCAGTGAAGTCTGCGCGCATGCTCCTGCCCTCCCAGCGTGTCCTGCGGGCTGTGAGCAGGACCCGATACTCTCAGCCCCTATCCCCGGCCAAAGGGACGCCCCGATATCACCGCACCCTATCCCCGGCCCGAGTGGCCTCCCGCACCAGCCGGCCCGCTGAGTTCCCGTGCCGAGGTAGGACTTCAGTTTTATTTTTTATTCATTGATGGTTGTGCTTGAGAGTTTTGATTGGCGCGGGGGAGGAGTAGAGTTTTGGGGGGGGGGGGGTGAAGAGAGTGTTTTGGGAGGGGGGGGGAAGAAAGTGTGTTTTGATGTGGGAGGGGGAAATGTAAAAAAAAAACTTTATTCTGGCATAGAATCAGAAGTAGGACTTCTATTTTTTATTTGTTATTGATTGAGTGCTTATTACTTTTTGTGGTTTGTTTAGTGCTTTGTAAGTCTTAGTGTAGGTTCTCAGCTTCCTTCAATTTTTTTTTATTTGTTATTGAATGATTATTTTTGAGCTTTGTTTAGTGCTTTGAATGTATTAACCTGCGCCGATTTCTTAACTGCCCGCAATGTTTTTCAGAGCTGGCCTAAGTCGATTTGGAGTAAGTTTTAGCTGGCCAATGTGGCATAAATGGCCAAAACTGGCATAAGTGTCTGGGAACGCCCCCTTTTGAAAAAAAAACTAAACAAAAAAGTCGTACCTAATTGACTTACTCTGGAGCAAATTTTGGGGGGAAAATGGCATTTTTTAAACTTATGCCGAAAAAACAACTTACTCCAAACAGATTGATGCAAGTCATGGCCAAAATTGGGTCCTCTAGAATCAGGTGAATTCATAATAGGGAACAAGGAAATGGCAGACCAATTGAACAAATACTTTGGTTCTGTCCTCACTAAGGAAGACATAAATAACCTCTCAAAAATACTAGGGGACCAAGGGTCGAGCGAGAAGCAGGAACTGAGGGAAATTCTTATTATTCAGGAAAATTGATGGGATTGAAGGCTGATAAATCCCCAGGGCCTGATAGTCTGCATCCCAGAGTACTTAAGGAAGTAGCCCTAGAAATAGTAGATGCATTGGTGGTCATTTTCCAACATTCCATGGACCAGTTCCTATGGATTGGAGGGTAGCTAATGTAACCCCACTTTTTAAAAAAGGAGGGAGAGAGAAAACAGGGAGTCATAGACCGGTTACCCTGACATTGGTAGTGGGGAAAATGCTGGAATCAATTATTAAAAATATAATAACAATGCATTTGGAAAGCAGTGACAGGATCGGTCCAAGTCAGCACAGATTTATGAAAGGGAAATCATGCTTGACAAATCTTCTAGAAGTTTTTGAGGATGTAACTAGTAGACTGGATAAGGGAGAACCAGTGGATGTGGTGCATTTAGACTTTCAAAAGGCTTTTGACAAGGTCCAACATAAGAGATTAGTGTGCAAAATTAAGGCACATGGTATTACGGGTAATGTATTGACGTGGATAGAGAACTGGTTGGCAGACAGGAAGCAGAGAGTCGGAATAAACGGGTCCTTTTCAGAATGGCAGGCAGTGACTAGTCGGGTACCACAAGGTTCAGTGCTGGGGCCCCAGCTATTTACAATATATATTAATGATTTAGACGAAGGAATTGAATGTAATATCTCCAAGTTTGCAGATGACACTAAGCTGGGTGGCAGTGTGAACTGTGAGGAGGATGCTAAGAGGCTGCAGGGTGACTTGGACAGGTTAGGTGAGTGGGCAAATGCATGGCAGATGCTGTATAATGTGGGTAAGTGTGAGGTTATCCACTTTGGTGGCAAAAACCGGAAGGCAAATTATTATCTGAATGGTGACAGATTAGGAAAAGGGGAGGTGCAACGAGACCTGGGTGTCATGGTATATCAGTCATGGAAAGTAGGCATGCAGGTACAGCAGACAGTTAAGAAAGCAAATGGCATGTTGGCCTTCACAGCTAGAGGATTTGAGTATAGGAGCAGGAAGGCCTTGCTATAGATGTACAGGGCCTTGCTGAGACCTCACCTTGAGTATTGTGTGCAGTTTTGGTCTCCTAATCTGAGGAAGGACATTCTTGCTATTGAGGGAGTGCAGCGAAGGTTCACCAGACTGATTCCTGGGATGGCAGGACTGACATATGAAGAAAGACTGGATCGACTAGGCTTATATTCACTGGAATTTAGATGAATGAGAGGGGATCTCAAAGAAGCATATAAAATTCTGACGTGATTGGACAGGTTAGATGCAGGAAGAATGTTCCCGATGTTGGGGAAGTCCAGAACCAGGGGTCACAGTCTAAGGATAAGGGATAAGCCATATAGAACCGAGATGAGGAGAAACTTTTTCACCCAGAGAATTGTGAACCTATGGCATTCTCCACCACAGAAAGTTGTTGAGTCCAGTTCGTTAGATATATTCAAAAGGGAGTTAGATGTGGCCCTTATTACTAAAGGAATCAGGGGGTATGGAGAGAAGGCAGGACTGGGGTACTGAAGTTGCATGATCAGCCATGATCATATTGAATGGTGATGCAGGCTCGAAGGGCCGAATGGCCTGCTCCTGCACCTATTTATGATGTTTCCACGACACACATGTGCCAAGCACTTTCAGCAGCTGTACGCAAGAGGGGATATTTCATTGTCGTCCACCCTCCGAGATCGCGGTGGGTCTCAGTGGGTTGCAGCAAAGCACACCCAGGGCAGCAGCAGGTGTTAGAGCTCATGGGAATGAATGGAGAGATCGTTGAGCTTACCAGATCGCTCTTGGAGGCCATGGGTGGGATCAAGGGAGAAATAGCAGCACTGTCTGGAGGAATGGCAGCAAACTCTGCTGACATTAGGGAGGGCATGTCGGAGGGAATGGCAGCGATATCTGCAGAGATTAAGGAGGGCATGTCAGAGATAGCAACTGCAATGCAGGAACACACCTAAGCAGTCATTGCCCAACGGCAATTGACGGCATCAAGTGATGCCACTCCCACTCCAATCTCCAGACCAACCTCAGCAGTCAGTGTCAGTGTGCAGGTTGATCTACAGGCTGAGGAGTCCCAAGCCAGGCCTTCCACAGTCATAGGTTTTCAAGGACTTCCATTGCCGTCTCCTGGGTCTGTCCCCTCCAACAAGCGCAGCGCCCTACCTGAGACACTATCAAAAACCTTGGGCTCACCAGGAATGGGACGAAGGGCAAGGTCAGGGGCAGGAAGGGCGGGCGGGGGCGCGGCGGTGTTTAAATAAGGGGGGAGCGAGATGGCTGCAGCTGAAGTTTGTTTGCTGCTGCTGTTGTTGTTTTGCTGTTCTTTTGATCTTTTATTGTAATTTAAGTGATGTTAACTGAAAAGTTTAAAATATAGATTTTTTTTATTAACGTTTAGTGCCAAGTATACAAATGTTTAATAAACTTCAAATTATTTTTTCAACTAAACCAAAATGATTAAATTATTTTTTCAACTAAACCAAACTTAGGTAGTGTCTCATTTAATTTACAGAATAACAGGTGGAGTCAACATGGTGTGATACAATGATCAAACCTGCCGTTCAGCCTTCATACAAAGCGGTGAAGTATAAGATGCTGAAGCAAGGCTGCTGCAAAGGCATAACATGTACGAGGCCTCCTCCCCCGTCGTCCTGCAGGTTGTAGTGGTTCCTCGTCCTCCCCCTCCTCGTCCTCATCGTAAGCCTCCTCCTCCTCCCCCCCCCACCTTGTAGCCTGAGCTGGTTCTGCAATGTCCTCATGATGGCTAAGTTGTGCAGCATACCACAGTGAACTCATCGATCTACTGAGGGGAGGCAGGTAGCCTCCAGAGTGGTCGAGGCATTGGAAATGCTGCTTTAGCACTCCAATTGTCTTCTCCACAATGTCTCGTGTGGCTATATGGCTGTCGTTATAGCGACACTCTGGTTCTGTCTGAGGGTTCCGGATGGGGATCATGAGCCAGGTGACGAGCCTGTCAGCTTTGACCCCCAGCATCCAGCTCTGCCCTTCTGGCTGCTGCTGAAACATCTGTGACACACTGCTCTCTCACAAGATCAAAGCATCCTTGTGCTCCCTGCATGTTTAGCATCTACTGCCATGATACATTGCATAGGTTGCAGACGATCATCACATTGAGCAAGTGGAATCCACTTGTGTTTCAGTAATGCTCCTGATTGTCTAAAGGTGCTCGCAGGGCGATGTGTGTACAGTCAATGGCAGCCTGTACCTTAGGGAAGCCAGCAATTCAAGCAAAGCCTGAAACCCTCTGATTTTGTGCCTCCCTTGTCAATGGGAAGTTTATAAAGTCCATCCTGTGTGCATACAGTGTAGCAGGCACTTGGCAAATGCAGCTATGTGTAGCGTGCTGCGAGATGCAGCATACATCCCCAAATGATGCCTGAAAGGAGCCGGAGTCATAGAAGTGCCGCAGTTACCTTCACCTCGATGAGCAGTGAAGTCCTCTCGCTTCGAGGCTGTATGTCCGCCCCTATGAGCTCGCATATGTCTGCGACCACCTCTTTTCAAAAGCCCAGACTCCTAATGCACTGTCCCTCAATCAGGTGCAAGTATGAGCGCCTCTCCCTGTAACCTCGTTCGGGGTAAATCCTCCCCATTCTGCGAGCTCTTTGGTTACGAAGATAATGCCGCTGAATAAGCCTTCCTCGATGATAAGACAGAACAGCATAAGCACGCTCCACATGTAGCAAAGATAGAATACCCCCCATTCTTTAAATGTCCTTAAAAACGATTTATAAACTCACAAAAAGCTCAATCTGTAAACGTAGCCTTCCCTCCAAAAGCTTTCACTCAGCTCCATTTTCCAAGATGTTCATTTTCCATTTATGTTTTACAACTTTTTTTAATTTTTCAGAAAACACCCATTTTAACATCCAACCTGCAAAGGGTGTAGTTATACTGACTTTCTGAAGTCACAGTTGCACCTCTTCTTTTTGGAACAGCCCAGTGTTTTAAAAGAGGAACATTGATGCGTTGAAATTGCAGAGAACTAAAAATCGTTTCCCAGAAAATAAAGTTATTATTTTCTTCAAAGTGGCAGCTAAAAAAAAATACCAGCTAATTCGGAGTGATTTGACGCAGTAGTTCGGAGTATGACCATTGTAAATGAGCCAGTGATTAGATTTATGTTGGAGAAGCCAAGATGACGCCGTTAACACAGATTTCAAGCCGACTCCACCAGGTAAGGCAAGCTTTTTAACAACGGTATTTAGCACTGTCCTTAAAAATATCCTTATTGGCGAAACTCGCAAAAAATGGCATTATCGGTGGGTTTGACCCCAAGTGACGTCAGAAAATTGTTAGTGGAAAAAAAAATCAGCCCTTATTTACACGATTGGCGAAACTAGCAAAATGGCTCTAAATTCATTTAGCTCCAAATAAAAACTTTTAGCTCCAAAAAATGGCGCCAAATCATGGCGAATTTCAGGCCCTCTATCATTCACAAAACTGCCAAAGGATCTTAATCATTAAGACAGAAATACTTCTGATAAATGTGATTTTAGGATATATTCATGAAACTTAGTGACATCATCCTTAGTTTCTTGTAGGCCTCAGAAATTAAAACAATTCTCCTCATATTTTGGTTCTTAGACAATTTCTGAGCTATTAAAAATACATAAAACAGCAAATCCACCTGGTGAGATTCCCCATCTCCATCGTTCCTTGAATGGCACAATAAGGGCAAGATCAGGGCTCATGGGCTTGGGCATAATGTATTAGAGGATTGTTTAACGGACCGAAAACAGAGAGTAGGAATAAACCGGCCATTTTCGGGTTGGCAGGCTGTAACTAGTGGGGTGCAGCGAGGGTCAGTGCTGGGGCCTCAGCTATTTACAATCTAAATTAATAGCTTAGATGAAGGGATCGAGTGTAATGTATCCAAGTTTGTTGACGATACAAAGCTAGCTGGGAAAGTAAGCTGTGAGAAGGACAAAAAGAGCCTGCAAAGGGATATAGACAGGTTAAGTGAGTGGGCAATATGATGGCAGATGGAGTATATAGGGCCCAAGTTTCCACATGATTTGCGCCTGATTTTTAGGAGCAACTGGTGGAGAACGGACTATCTTAGAAATTGCAATTCTCCACATTTTTTTTTCTGCAGTTTAGTCAGATAGAACAGTTCTACTTTGGAACAGAATTTTTTCTTCAAAAGGGGGCGTGTCCGGCCACTGACGCCTGATTTCAAAGTTTCCACAGTGAAAATGTACTCCAAACGAAAGTAGAATGGAGCAAGTGAAGATTTTTGTAGAACTGAAAAAACCTGTTCTACACATTAAAAAATCAGGCGCCGGTTACAAATCAGGCGTCCAGAACGAGGTGGGGGGGAGGGGGGGGGAAAGAGGGAGGGTGGGGAAGGGAAGTCATTAAATTCTACAATAAATCCTTATTTATACTTATAGAAATATTATACAAATAAATCCAACCTGAATAAACATTTATAAGCAAAGAAAAGATTAAATAAACCATCTTCCTACCTGTGTGAAAGTGCTTCAGCATCACAAAACGAGGCAGCCGTTACCGAACGCGGGGGAGGGAGGGAGCCGATCGAACGCGGGGGGGGAGGGAACCGACTGAACGCGGGCGGGAGGGAGGGGGGGGGAGGGAAGGGAGCCGACCGAACGTGGGCGGGTGGGAGGGAGCCGACTGAACGCGGGCGGGAGCCGACCGAACGCGGGGGGGGGGGGGGGGGGGGAGGGAGCCGTTCCAGACGGCTGGCAGAAAAGAGAGAAGGCTGCAGGAAGCCTCAGAAATTGAGGAGCCATTTCCCGACGGCAAAAGGGGGAGGTCATCGGGAAATGGCTGCCTCAACTTTCTGAGGCTTCCTGCACCCTTCTCACTGCTACAAGAAGCCTCAGTGCTGATGGCAATGTACTTTTATTAAAAAATGTTCAAAAACTAAACAGTTACAAAGAACTACAAAAATGGCCGCATGCCAATGTTTCCTTCACACTGAGCATGCGCAAACGCTCCAACGCGCACGTGCAGCGTTGCCGGCAGGAAAAAAACTAATTTAAATAGTACCCGCCCCCTCCCACTTACAAAATCGGCGCGAGTGTAGGCTCCGCCCCCCTGGGTGCCGCGCCAAGCAGACAAGGAGCTGCAAAGCGCTCCAGAATCGCTCGTTTTTTTTCCGGCGCCGTTTTAGGCGCGAAAAACGGGCGCCCAGCTCGGAGGGGCGCCCGTTTTTTATCGTGTGGAAACTTGGGCCCAATGTGGGGGAATGTGAGGTTATTCACCTTGGTAGGAAGGATAGCAGAACAGAATATTTTTTTTCAATGGTGAGAAACTATTAAAAATGTTGAGAGAGATTTAGGTGTCCTTTTACAGGAAACAGTTAAGCATACAGGTACAGCAAGCAATAAGGGACTTGGTGCGAGTTAGGAAACGGGCTGCCGAGTTTTGGATGACATCAAGTTTACATATGGTAGAATGTGGGAGGCCAGCTTGGAGTGCGTTGGAGTAGTCAAGTCTAGAGGTAACAAAGGTATGGATGAGGGTTTCAGCAGCGGATGAGCTGAGGCAGGGGTGCGCAATGTTATGGAAGTGGAAGTGGAAATAGACAGTTTTAGTTATGCCGCGGATATGTGACCAGAAGCTCGTTTCAGAGTCAAATAAGACACCTAGGTTGCAAACAGTCTGGTTTAGCCTCAGATAGATGCTAGAGAGAGGGATGGAGTCAGTAGCTATGGAACGCAGTTTGTGGCAGGGACCAAAGATAATGACCGGTCTTCCCAACATTTATTTGGAGAAAATTTCTGCTCATCCAGTATTTGATGTCGGACAAGAAGTCTAACAATGTAGGGGACATGCAGGAGTCGAGAGAAGTAGAGCTGGGCGTCGTCAGCGTACACGTGGAAACTGATTCCGTGTTTTCGGACGATATCACCAAGGGGCAGCATATAGATGAGAAATAGGAGGGGGGCCAAAGATAGATCCTTGGGGGACCCCAGAGGCAACAATGCGGGAGTGGGAAGAGAATGCGGGGACACAGTCTAAGGATAAGGGGGAAGCCATTTAGGACCGAGATGAGGAGGAATTTCTTCACCCAGAGAGTGGTGAACCTGTGGAATTCTCTACCACAGAAAGTTGTTGAGGCCAATTCACTAAATATATTCAAAAAGGAGTTAGATGAAGTCCTTACTACTAGGGGAATCAAGGGGTATGGTGAGAAAGCAGGAATGGGGTACTGAAGTTGCATGTTCAGCCATGAACTCATTGAATGGCGGTGCAGGCTAGAAGGGCCGAATGGCCTACTCCTGCACCTATTTTCTATGTTTCTAAGTCACTGCAGAAGATTTTCTGGCTACGATTAGATAAGATAAAAATGGAACCAGGCCAGTGCAGTTCCACCCAGCTGGACGATGGTGGAGAGGCATTGGAGGAGGATGCAGTGGTCAACTGTGTCAAAGGCTGCAGACAGATCCAGGAGGACGAGGAGGTATAGTTTACCTTTGTCACTGTCACAAAGGATGTCATTTGTGACTTTGATGAGAGCCGTTTCAGTACTGTAGCAGTGGCAGAAACCAGATTGAAGGGATTCAAACGTGGAGTTCCAGGAAAGATGGGCACGGATTTGGGAGACGATAACACGTTCAAGGCCTTGAGAGGAAAGGGAGGTAGCTAGCAAGCAAAGTGGGGTCAAGGATTGTTTTTTTGAGGAGAAGGGTGATGATGCAGATTTGAAGGAGAGGGGGACAGTACCTGAGGAGAGAGATCCTTTAATAATGTCGGCTAACACGGGAGCCATAAAAGGAAGTTGGGTGGTCAGCAGTTATGGGGGAGTAGGGTCAAGAGAGAAGGAAGTGGGTCTCATGGACAAGCTGAGCGTAGAGGGGTTAAGAGAGCAGATCAGAGAGAAACTGGAGAAAGATGTGAGTTTATGGCTAGGGCAGGGGGAGCCTCAGAGGAAGTTTGTCCGGTGGGCTAGGAGAAGGAAGGGAACTCGCAGAGGCAGCTGATTGGATGGTCTCAATCTTTGTTGTTGGAGGTGAGTGTGGTGGAGACTGGGAAGAGGGGTTGAAGAAGACGGTTAGCAGTAGAGAATATTAGCAGAGTGTTATCTTTGCATTCCAGAATGATCTTGGAATAGTGAGTAGCTTTTGCAGACAAGAGCAGGACCCGATAATGCTTTATGTAGTCGAGCCAGATCTGGAGGTGAATGATTAAACCAGTTGTTCGCCACATCTGTTCAAGTCTGCGCCCCTTGGAGCGAAGATGAGGGCTGTACCAGGGGCAACGGCCAGGGTGAGAGAGAGTAATGGTTTTAATAGGGACTAGGGCTTTCAAAGGTGGTGGTGAGGATGTGGTTGAGCAGATCGGTGGCTACAAAAATATCATTTGTGAAAGGAGGGCCAAAGGCTGGACAGTTTGGAGTTGATAAGTGCAGTTGTAAGGGAGTTTGGAGACAGATTTTTCCAGGGGAGGATGCAAAAGGAAGTCGGGTTGGGGGGTGGGGGGGTAGGTAGGGGGTGTGGGTGGAGAGCGGTACAAGGAAATGGTCAGAGATGGCCTTATCTAACACGGTAGGAATAGCGAGGTCACAAGAGATGGCAAGGTCAAGGGGTGGCCATGAATATGGTTTGAGTAATTCACATGGACGGAGAGATTAATGGAGGACAGGAGGGTAGTGAAATCAGAGGAGATGATGAATTGAGATGGAGGTTGTAATCACCGAGAATGAGAACTCGCTCGGTGCAGAGGCTGAGGGAGGAAAGCAGTGAGGATATATCCGTGATAAAATTTTTTAGCATACTTGGGTGGGCGGTAGGGAATGAGAATTTTAAACGAGAGGTGAGAGGGATATAATAATTTGAGATGTTCAAAGGAGGAGAACGTGCCAGAGGAGTAGGCGGACAGACCAAGGTATGATTTGATGACGAGAGCTACACTGCCACCATGGCGGTCTGGGCAGAGCAAGTGGTGCAAGGTATAGCCAGGCAGGGAAAGGTAAGGTGTCATCATCCTTCAGCCAAGTTTTCATCAGGGCCATGATGTCAATGCAATCATCCACGATAGGCTCATGGATGGCAAGGGCCTTGTTCGCAAGTGAACGGATATTCTACATGGAGATCCGGTGAGGATCGGCAATGGTTGATCCACTGCCAGCAAACACAGGGTCAGTGCTTGGAGGGATGAGTTGGACAGGGAGGAGATTGTCAAGGTTAGCCACCCCTCCCCCCAGACAAGCTGGGCGGCATGGTCGGTTAGTGAGTAGGATGGGACAGTTGGGGTTGCTGCTCGTGAGGAGATAGTGAGGAGTGCCATGGTGGGCCCTTCGGAGGATGCCAAGAGAGGCAGAGGGAATCTGTTGGCTTGTCTAAAAGGGAGTCGAGCCTGGAACGTTGGCAGGAGAGTAGGAAGGTTGAAGGGTTGGGGTAGGGATTTGGGAGGACAGAGTACCTGAGAGAAGAGAGATGAAAGGCGGCATGGCGACAGGAGAGACTGGTCAGGGAGTGATAGAGAGAAAAGAAAAAGTGGGAGAAGGAAGTGGAAATAGAAGTGAATGACTCGGGTCCAAAGCAGCAACCAAAATGCGCACGCAAATAGGCTCGAGAGGAAAAAACTCAGTTTACATCGTGAATAGGGAATACTACAATAGGCATTCTACAATAGTAGAATCAGTATAATCAAGATCAATTATATTAAAGCAAAATTGATAACTATATTAATTAATTATAAGTAAATTTAAAATCAGAACGTGAGTAATTGAAAAGTTAAATCAGTCTCTAGCTGTCTCATTAAAATCATTCTCCGGTAGATCAAAAGGTACAATTAAAAACAACGTGCATTTATATAGCTTCTTTAACGTAGGAAAATGTCAGAAGGTGCTTCACAGTCGCAATTATCTTACAAATAAATACAAAATTATAAAAAAGTAATACGTCATCAGCCCGTCCATTGACTGGATATAAAGTTGTATCCCAAGGCTCCTCATACAGCCTTAACTCCACAATCTCATTCAACATATTTATTAACGACTTAGATGATGGCATAGAAAGTCATAAAGCTAAATTTGCAGATAACACAAAGATAGCTGACATTGTAAGCAGTGTAGATGAAAGCATGAAATCACAACGGGACATTGATAGATTAAGTTAATGGGCAAAATTGTGGCAAATAGATTTCAATATTATCAAATGTGAGGTCTTCCACTTTGGATCTAAAATGGATACAGCGGGGTATTTTCTAAATGGTGATAAGCTAAAAACAGCGTATGTCCAAAGAGATCATTAAAATGTCATGAACACGTACAGGCAATAATCACAAAGGTTAATGGAATGCTGGCCTTTATGTCTGGAGGACGAGAGTACAAGGGAGTAGAAGTTATGTTGCAGCTGTGTAAAACCCTGGTCAGACCACATCTGGCATACTGTTCTTGGCACCACACCTTAGGAAGGATATATTGGCCTTGGAGGGAATGCAGCGTAGGTTTACCAGAATGATACCCGGACTTCAAGAGTTAAATTACAAGGAGTGATTACACAAATTATGGTTGTAGTCCCTTGAATTTGGAAGGTTAAGGGGGATCTGATCCAAGTTTTCAGGATATTAACAGGAAGAAATAAGGTAGATAGAGAGAAACTATTTCCGCTGGTTGGAGAGTCTAGGACTGGGGGCATAGTCTAAAAATTAGAGCCAAACCCTTCATGAGTGAAATTAGGAAACACATCTGCACACAAAGGGTGGTAGAATTTGGAACTCTCTTCAGCAAATGGCAATTGATGCTAGATCAATTGTTAATTTTAAATCAGAGATTATAATTTTTTGTTTACTAAAAGTATTGAGGGATATGGGCCAAAGACATGGAGATGGAGTTTGGTGACAGATCAGCCATATTGAATGGCAGAACAGGCTCGAGGGGCTAAATGTCCTCCTCTTGCTCCGATGTTCCATACATGCTCCAATTTGTTTTTTTTAAATCAATCCTGTTTAGTAACTTGTACATAAGATAATAACTGCACTTGATTGAGTTACAGGTTGCATTCCACTTTTAGAGTTTGGAGGGTCAAAAAATATGCATGTCATGCTGCAAGATAAATATCCCAATTGATATGTAGCTTTTCTCACACTTTCCCACATATGTATGCTATGAATTGCAAGCCTAAAGTGACACTTTACAGGATGTCACAGCTTTGTAATTGGCTGTGTATCTCATGTTAAGGGGCAAAGACTGAGCGTGTGACGAGTGCAAACTCTTTTCACCTTTTATCATTACATTTATATATTTCAGCATCAATTATAAGGCTTGCTAATTGAAGTCAGTCGTTACCCTTCAACAGGATTTTTGGTAAATGATTACTTTTGAATAGTTCATAAATAATAATTTGTATTTTTAACAAATGAAAGTACATTCATATTCAACATTTCGGAGAATCATAGAATGATACAGCACAGAAGGAGGCCATTCGACCAATTGTGAAGAGCTCTCCAAATAGTCCCACTCCCCCTGCTTTTTCCCCATAGCAAATGTTTCTTTTTCAAATATTTATTCAATTCCCTTTTGAAAGTTATTATTGAATCTGCTTCCACCACCCTTGCAGGCGTAATTAAGTTTTATTCCCCATCTCGCCTCTGGTTCCTTTGCCAATTACCTTAAATCTGTGTCCTCTGGTTACCGACACTCCTGCCAGTGGAAACAGTGTCTCCTTATCTAGGTGTATCAAAACCTTTCATGATTCTGAATACCTCTATTGGAGTTTAGAAGAATGAGAGGTGATCTTATTGAAACATATAAGATTCTGAGGGGGCTCGACAGGGTCGATGCAGAGAGGATGTTTCCCCTCATGGGGGAATCAAGAACTAGTGGGCATAGTTTCAGAATAAGGGGTCACCCATTTCGCTCAGAGGGTCATGAACCTGTGGAAGCTGAGTCATTGGATATATTCAAGGTTGGGATTGACAGATTCTGGAACTTTAGGGGAGTCAAGGGTTATGGGGAGCAGGCAGGGAAGTGGAGTTGAGGCCAAGATCAGATCAGCCATTATCTTTATTGAATAGCGGAGCAGGCTCGTGGGGCCGTATAGCCTTTTCCTGCTCCTATTTCATATGTTCTTATGTTATGTTCTATCAAATCTCCCCTTTAAACCCTATGAGACTTGGACTAAGCTGGGCCTGGAAAACCCAGTAGAGGTACAATACAAGCAAGGCTTACCTCGCGAACTTACCTCGCGATCTTGTTTTACTGCTTGTAGGTTATACATGAAGTACTTCTGATATTGCTGAAGTGGCACGACTATAATAAAGGCCAAAGTACTTAGGACCACCATAAGACTCTTGGATAGAGGGGCTTTATCTTTGAAATAAAAACAGAAAACTGAACATTACAAAATGGCGAATGGTATATAGCCCACAGAGGTTTTCCTTTACCTCATTTCTCTAATTTACAGGATTAACCATAAAAATTTCTCCAACCGAATGTGAATGTGACTCCTTGTATTTGCTTGCAAAGAAAAAAAAGGAAAAAAAAACTTGCATTTATATAGTGCCTTTCACAATCACTGGTCGTCGCAAAGCATTTTATGGCCAATTAAGTACTTTGTTTTTGAAGCGTGGTCACTGTTGTATAGTAGGAAACACGGCAGCCAATTTGCGCACAGCAAGCTCCCACAAACAGCAATGTGATAATAACCAGATAATCTGTTTTGTTATGTTGATTGAGGAATAAATATTGGCCAGGATACCGGGGATAATTTCCCTGCTCTTCTTCGAAATAGTACCTGGGATCTTTTACGTCCACCTGAGAGAGCAGACGGAGCCTTGGTTTAAAGTCTCATCTGAAAAACAGCAACTTTGATAGTGCAGCACTCCCTCAGAACTGCACTGGAGTGTCGGCCTGGATTTGTGTGCTCAAGTCCCTGGAGTGGGACTTGAACTCACAACCTTCTGACTCAGAGGCGAATGTGCTACCCACTGAGCCACAGCTGACGCAGATTAACATATATACATCACATATCTTAACACTGAGTGAATGACTGCCCGGTAAAGTAAAATAATTCATTACTCCATCCCACTCATTCACACAAAACTAAATGGAACAATATTTAGGTCTCAGTGGGTAGCACTCTCGCCTCTGAGTCAGAAGGTTGTGGGTTCAAGTCCTATTCCAGGGACTTGAGCACAAAAATCTAGGCTGACACTCCGAGTACAGTACTGAGGGAGTGCTGCACTGTCGGAGGTGCCGTCTTTCAGATGAGACATTAAACTGCTCTCAGGTGGAATTTATATTAGAATATGCGTATTACCAATTTACCACTCCTCATCGTTACCTAAATAATATAATTCACATGCTCAGAAATGGGGAAATGTAGTCTGCGTTATGCTGCATTATTTTTCCAAGTCCTCTGGATTACATTAATACTGTAAATTTAAGGAAGTTATGTAAGTGCTAAATTTAAATATCAACACAGCTGAAAAAAGGATTTATTTATATTAGCATGTGAATCATTAACAGCTACATTATAGCAATAAATACTCCTACCCAAGTATCACACTGCCTGCTCATTTAAATAACCTGAAATTATGATAATTACTGTACATGAAGTTTGGGATCAAAATAATTGCCTCTTATCTTGTTAGCTAGTTAAGTGATCTAATTGAGGTGTTTTAAGATGACTCAAGGAGTTGCTGGGGTAGATAGAGAGAAATGATTTAATCTGGTAGGGGAAATCCAGAACAAGGGGACATAGCCTTAAAATTAGAGCCAGGCAGTTCAGGGGTGACGGCAGGAAGCATTTCTTCACACAAAGGGTCGTGGAAAATCTGGAACTTTGTCCTACCAATATTCTGTTAAAGATGTGGGGGGGGTGGGGGGGGCAATTGAACATTTCAAATCTGAGATGGATAGATTTTTGTTAGGCATGAGTGTTAAGAGTTACAGAGCCAAGATGGGCAGATAGAGTTAATTAAATAGAATTACAGAAACCTACAAGATAGGGTTGGGGATAATATATTAGCATGAATAGAGGATTGGCTAACTAACAGAAAAGAGAGTCGGGATAAACGGGTCATTTTCCAGTTGGCAAACAGTGACTAGTGGGATGCCGCAGGAATTGGTGCTGGGTCCTCAACTATTTACAATCGATATTAATGACTTGGATGAAGGGACCGAGTGTAATGTAGCCAAGTTTGCTGATGATACAAAGGTGGGTGGAAAAGCAAATTGTGAGGAGGATACAAAAAATCTGCAAAGGGATATAGACAGGCTAAGTGAGTGGGCAAAAATTTGGCAGATGGAGTACAATATGGGAAAGTGTGAGGTTATCCATTTTGGCAGCAAAAATAGAAAAGCAAATTATAATTTCAATGGAGAAAAATTGCAAAGTGCTGCAGTACAGAGGGACCTGGGGGTCCTTGTGCATGAAACACAAAAAATTAGTATTCAGGTACAGCAAGTAATCAGGAAGGCAAATGGAATGTTGGCCTTTATTGCAAGGGGGATAGAGTATAAAAGCAAAGAAGTCCTTCTACAACTGTACATGGTATTGGTGAGGCCAGACCTGGAGTACTGCGTACAGTTTTTGTTACATATGTAAACCTGTAAATAACTTGTGTAGCCACCAGAGGGCTCTACCCCTGGAGTCCCAAGGGATCCCACAATCCCTTGGGAGTACAGGTACTTAAGGAGGCCTCACAGACTGGAGAGGCACTCTGGAGACCGGCAATAAAAGACTCAGGCCACACTTTACTATGAGCTCACAGTATCTAGTCAGACTCTTTATTTATGCATAACAACTGGCGACGAGATACAGATGACGAACCCAAAGATGCAGAGAACAGTGGGCATCCTGGAGAAATTTTCAGAGGGAGATGATTGGGAAACCTTCGTGGAGCGACTCAACCAATATTTCGTAGCCAACGAGCTGCAAGGAGAAGCGAATGCTGCCAAAAGAAGGGCGATTCTTCTCACCCTCTGCGGGGCACCAACGTATGGCCTCATGAAAAATCTGCTTGCTCCAGCGAAACCCATAGAGAAATCGTACGATGATTTGTGCACACTGGTCCAGGAGCATCTGAACCCGAAGGAAAGCGTTCAGATGGTGAGGTACCGGTTCTACACCTACAAAAGGTCTGAAGGCCAGGAAGTGGCGAGTTATGTCGCCGAGCTGAGACGCCTTACAGGACATTGCGAATTTGAAGGACATTTGGAGCACATGCTCAGGGACTTCTTTGTACTTGGCATTGGCCATGAAGTAATACTTCGCAAATTTTTGACTGTAGAGACCCCAACCTTGAGTAAAGCCACAGCGATAGCCCAGACATTCATTGCCACCAGTGACAATACTAAGCAAATCTCTCAGCACACGAGTGCTGCTACAAGTACTGTGAACAAAGTGATGATGTTTTCAAATCGCAACATACAGGGCAGGCCCCACATGCCTGCAGCTGCACGTCCGCAGATGTCTGAGTCCAGCATCAAGGGTGATGAATTAAATGGACTCCCAGTGTCAATGGAGCTGGACACGGGCGCCAGCCAGTCCATTATGAGCAAAAAGACTTTTGATAAATTGTGGTGCAGCAAGGCCTCAAGGCCAGTTCTGACTCCCATTCGCACAAAACTGAGAACTTACACAAAGGAACTGATTTCCGAAATCAGCAGTGCTACTGTAAAGGATGGAGCAGTGCACAAGCTACCACGCTGCTCGGCAGGAGCTGGTGGGAAAGATACGCTGGAACTGGGACGACGTCCGAGCGTTCTCACCCGCTGACGACACTTCGTGTGCCCAGGTCTTAAACAAGTTACCAGGTATCGGGAAGTTCCAAGGAGCAAAAGTGCAGATCCATTTGATTCCGAGGTCGCGACCCATCCATCACAAGGCAAGAACAGTACCGTACATGATGAGAGGGTGGAGATCGAGCTGGACCGGCTGCAACAAGAGGGCATCATTTCGACGATCGAATTCAACGAGTGGGCCAGTCCGATTGTTCCAGTCCTCAAGGGAGACGGCACTGTCAGAATTTGTGGTGATTACAAAGTAACTATCAGTCGTTTCTCACTGCAGGATCAATACGCACTACCAAAGGCAGACGACCTTATTGTGACACTGGCGGGAGGAAAGACGTTTACAAAGCTTGACTTGACCTCGGCCTACTTGACGCAGGAGCTGGAGGAATCATTGAAGGGCCTCATCTGCATCAAACACACACAAAGGTCTCTTCATTTACAACAGATGCCCGTTTGGGATTCGATCAGCCACGGCGATATTCCAGAGAAACATGGAAAGCTTACTTAAGTCGGTCCCGCACAAGGTGGTCTTCCAGGACGACATCTTGGTTACGGGTCGGGATACAGTCGAGCATCTGCAGAACCTGGAGGAGGTTCTTACTCGACTCAACCACATGGGGCTCAGGTTAAAACACTTGAAGTGTGTTTTTCTGGCACCTGAAGTGGAATTCCGAGGGAGAAGAATCGCGCCGGACGGCATCAGGCCCATCGATTTGAAGACGGAGGCAATCAAGAATGCACCGAGGCCACAGAACGTGACGGAGCTGCGGTCGTTTCTAAGACTCCTGAACTACTTTGGTAACTTTTTACCGGGTCTCAGCACACTGTTAGAACCACTGCGTAAAGGAGACGAATGGGTATGGGGTAAAAGCCAAGAAAATGCCTTTGTAAAAGCTAGAAAATTGTTATGCTCAAATTGCGTGCATTTTATGATCCATGTAAGCGTTTGGTACTAACATGTGATGCGTTGTCGTACGGGTGTGTATTGCAACAAGCTAATGAATCTGGGAAATTGCAACCGGTTGCTTATGCATCCAGAAGTCTGTCTAAGGCTACAGCATGATTGAAAAAGAAGCGTTAGTGTGTGTTTATGGGGTAAAGAAAATGCATCAATATCTGTTTGGGCTCAAATTTGAATTGGAAACTGATATCCCTTTTTTCCGAGAGTAAGGGGATAAATACGAATCCATCGGCCCGCATCCAGAGATGGGCGCTCACGTTGTCTGCATACAACTACGCCATCCGCCACAAGCCAGGCACAGAAAACTGTGCCAATGCTCTCAGTAGGCTGCCATTGCCCACCACGGGGGTGGAAATGGCACAGCCCGCAGATTTAATCATGGTAATGGAAGCATTCGAGAGTGAGCAATCACCCGTCACAGTCCGACAGATTAGAACCTGGATGAGCCAAAACCCCTTCCTGTCCCTAGTAAAAAATTGTGTGCTTCACGGGAGCTGGTCCAGTGTCCCATTGGAAATGCAGAAAGCAATAAAGCCGTACCAGCGGCGCAAAGATGAAATGTCTATACAGACAGACTGCCTTCTGTGGGGTAATCGGGTGGTGGTCCTCAAGAAGGGCAGGGACACTTTCATCAGTGATCTCCACAGTACTCACCCAGGCATCGTAATGATGAAAGCGATAGCCAGATCCCACGTGTGATGGCCCGGTATCGATGCGGACTTAAGAGTTCTGCGTGCAGAAATGTAACACATGTTCACAGTTAAGCAATGCACCCAGGAAGGCGCCACTACGTTTATGTTCTTGGTCTTCCAAACCGCGGTCCAGGGTCCAAGTCAATGTTGCAGGCCCATTTTTGGGTAAAATGTTCCTAGTGGTTGTAGATGCGTACTAAAAATGGATTGATTGTGAGATAATGACGGCAAGCACATCCGCTGTCACCACTGAAAACCTGCGGGCCATGTTTGCCACGCACGGCCTGCCTGATGTCCTTGTGAGCGACAACGGGCCATGTTTCACCAGTGTCGAGTTCAAAGAGTTCATGACCCGTAATGGGATCAAACATGTTATATCTGCCCCTTTCAAACCAGCATCCAATGGTCAGGCAGAGAGAACAGTGCAAACCGTCAAGCAGAGCTTGAGAGGGTAACTGAAGGCTCACTGCAGACTCACCTATCCCGAGTCCTGCTTAGCTACTGCACGAGACCCCACTCGCTCACTAGGATTCCACCTGCTGAACTGCTCATGAAAAGGGCACTTAAGACAAGGCTCTCGTTAGTCCACCCTGATCTCCATGAACAGGCAGAGTGCAGGCGGCTCCATCAAAGTATATATCATGATAGTGCAAATGTGTCACTCGAAATTGAAATCAATGATCCTGTATTTGTGTTGAACTATGGACAAGGTCCCAAGTGGCTTCCCGGTACTGTCGTGGCCAAAGAGGGGAGCAGGGTGTTTCGGGTCAAACTTTCAAATGGACTCATTCACCGGAAACACTTGGACCAAATCAAACTCAGATTCACGGACTATCCTGAGCAACCCACATTGGACCCTACCTTCTTCGACCCCCCAACATACACACCAGTGGCAACTGACACCGCGGTTGACCACGAAGCAGAACCCATCGACCGCAGCAGCCCAGCAGGACTCACCACACCAGGCAGCCCAGCAAGGCCAGCTGCACAGCAAGGCCAGCTGTACAGCAACCTAGCGAGGGCCCAACAAACAATTCACCAAAACCAGCATTTGCACCAAGACAATCAACCAGGGAAAGAAAGGCCCCAGATCGACTCACCTTGCAAATAGTTACACTGTTGACTTTGGGGACGGGGTGGGGAGTGATGTTATATATGTAAACCTGTAAATACCTTGTGTAGCCACCAGATGGCGCTTCCCCTGGAGGCCCAAGGGATCCCACAATCCCTTGGGAGCACAGGTACTTAAGGAAGCCTCACAGGCTGGAGAGGCACTCTGGAGACCTGCAATAAAAGACTACAGTCACACTTTACTTTGAGCTCACACTATCTAGTCAGACTCTTTATTTATACATAATAGTTTTGGTCTCCATATTTAAGGATATATTTGTATTGGAGGCTGTTCAGAGAAGGTTCACGAGGTAGATTCTGGAGATGAGGGGGTTGGCTTATAAAGATAGGTTGAGTAGGTTGGGCCTGTACACATTGGAGTTCAGAAGAATGAGAGGTGATGTTATCGAAACATACAAGATAATGAGGGGGCTCGACAAGGTGGATGCAGAGAGGATATTTCTACTCATAGGAGAAACTAAAACGAGGGGGCATAGTCTCAGAATAAGGGGCCGCCCATTTAAAACTGAGATGAGGAGGAATTTCTTCTCTCAGAGGGTTGTAAATCTGTGCAATTCTCTGGCCCCGAGAGCTGTGGAGGCTGTTCATTGAATATATTTAAGGCGGAGATAGGCAGAATTTTGAGCGATAAGGGAATAGAGGGTTATAGGGAGCGGGCTGGGAAGTTGAACTGAGTCCTTGATCAAATCAGTCATGATATTAAATGGCGGAGCAGACTCGAGGGGGTCAAATGGCCTACACCTGCTCCTATTTCTTATGTTTCTTATGATATAAACAGACCATTCAGCCCAACTGGTCTGAGCTGGTGTTTATGCTCCACACGAGCCCCCTCCCACCCTCTTCATCTCACCCTATCAGCATAACCTATTATTCCAGTTTCCCCTTAAATGCATTAAGATACAAATTCAGCCTCTCTCTTAGGCAGTCCCTCGTAGTCGAGGATGACTTGCTTCCACTAATATGAGTTCTAAACGGGGCTGTCCATAAGGCTGTCCTGATGTTCCAGGTCCTGAACTTCATTTTAAAGGGTGGAAGATGCTTGTGCGTGAATTCTTTCAACATGGAGCAGCCGTTGCACACCAACGACCACATGGACTTGACAGAGCAAGGTCTTGGTCCAATGGCAAGGGGACCCAAGACGATTGGAGACCAGGCTCTGCTGCATGGGCCTAGAACACACAACCCTGGATCTCGAAGCCTGGGAACGATCTGGCCTGCAGACCTTTCTACAACTAGCGGGCAACCAAGCGGGTGGGAGGGAGGGAGGGCTGGGTGGGGAGGAAAGACAAAATTCCCCCTCTCCCCTTCACCCAGCAACTCAACTGAGAAATGAAAAAATATAACTGAACAATGTCAGCTGCCCTGGAACTCGAACCGGCAATCTCCAGCTTGTGTGGGGAAAGAGGGGCTTGCATATGGTTCGGACAAGAGATGCCAAAACCTTTAACCTGTCTTTTGTCTTTCTCGATGTTGATGGGCATGTCCACCAGTTTGTTCTTTTTTCAAATTTTCAGCATTTGGAATTCTTTTTCTTTTTATCCCTCGAGTGTCAGACTTCAAAAGAAAAACACACCGCGTAAGGTGATCGGAGCTTTATGAATATGTCAAACCCTTAAGTGGTATTTGTTGTGCTAACCACATAGAATTTATATTTGCAGCATGCTGCCAATGTGAGAACTTTAGATTTTAAAATGTCTCGAGCAAATAAAACCCAATTATGTGCAAAGAAGTGCAAATTGAAAAATCTTCATTCACGATGAAACTTGCATGGTAAATTTATATGCCAACACAACTAGATGATGTGGAAATGTATTAATTTATCGGAAGCCATTACGTGAATATAGCACTGCTGCAGCATTAGCAGACAGTAAATGATTCTCAGATCAGCCATGATCTAACTGAATGTTGGAATAGGCTGGTAGAGCAGAATGGCCTACTCCTGTTCCTATTGACTATAATTCAAAAAGTTTAAATGTTAACAGAAGTAACCTCTCCCCAAATAACAATGGTGGAATGAAAAACAGCAGACTTCCTTGATATGATCACTCACTGACAGACCCAGTACTGAAAATTCATGTTTTTTTTTAACTATAATTTCTAACTTCCATTTTGAACCCGATATGCAACTGTGTATAAAAATGGTTAGAAAAATTTGAATAGATTTGACTCTTAAACTCAGAATTTTGCCACTCTATAATATTGCTTTTGGACTGCCAAGAGATTCGAAAATATCATCAATTACTCGTAATAACCTGCATTTAAACAGCGCCTTTAATGTAGCAAAACATCCCAAGAAGCTTCACGGGGACATTATCATACAAAATATGACACTGAGCCCGGAAACGCGGCAGCCGATTTGTGCACAGCAAGCTCCCACAAACAGCAATGAGATAATGACCAAATAAATATTTGCCCAGGACACTGGAGAGAACACCCCTGCTCTGCTTCGGAATAGCACCGTGGGATCTTTTACATTCACTTAAGAGCGCAGATAGGACCACGTTTTAAAATCTCATACGAAAGACGGCATCTCTGACAGTGCAGCACTCCCTCAGTTCTGCACTGGAATGTCAACCTCGACTTCTGTGCTCAAGTCTCTGGAGTGGGATTTGAATGCATAAACTGCTGACTGAGGTGAAAGTGCTACCCCCACTGAGCCACAGTTAAAACTAAACCGAAGTCATCCATGGTGGTATATACAACTATACCTTACAGACTCAATCTATTAATGTGTGCTCTTGCAAATCCCATCTAATCAAATGTTTTCCCTGGCTGGGGAGTGTAGAACTAGGAGTCGGTCATTTAGGACTGAGATGAGGAGAAATTTCTTCACTCAAAAGGGTTCCGAATCTTTGGAGTTCTCTACCCCAGAGGGCTGTGGATGCTCATGTCACTGAGTATAATCAAGACAGCGATCAATAGATTTTTGGATATTAAGGGAATCAAGGGATATGGGGATAGTGCAGGAAGATGGAGTTGAGGTAGAAGATCAGCCATGATCTTACTGAATCGCAGAGCAGGCTCGAATGGCTTACTCCTGCTCCTATTTTCTTATATTCTTAAAACTACATCGGTATGGAAACCGTTGTGGCTTTCTAAATTACAAGATTTAAATTATGCACTTTCATTTTTAATGTGAGTATGTGAGCACTGTTCCAAATTAGTCAGAAATTAAAGAGGAACTCTGAAGACTGAAGATTTGAAATGAAACTGAAGTACAGTAAAAAAAAAAAAAATTCAAACACGCTTGGATGTTTGGTGTTTTAAATGTAATCTTTTGACGTGTGGCAAGCAGTATTTTAGGAGCAAGTTTCCTCATATGTGCCGATAATTAAATAGAGAAATAGCAAACTTTGGACAAATGCGTTCCAATTTTAACACAATACTTTTGGAACAAAGTGCTTCCCACATCTCGACCCCTATTCACACCTATATATACTTTCTGCTGAAACTTTCAAACGGACTTGTCCGACCAATTAGCTCACGCGATAGTGACAGATAAAGCAAGCCATTCACCCATTTTTGTTCATCTGTTCACAAAGGCCCTAAATCATACAGCACAGAAGGAGGCCATTCGGCCCGTTATGGCTGTGCTGGCTCTTTGAAAGAGCGATCCAATCAGCCCCACTCCTTCTGCTCTTTCCCCAGAGCCCTGTAAATGTTTCCCTTCTCAAGTATTTATCCAATTCTCTTTTGAAAGTTACACTTGAATCGGCTTCCACTGCTATTCCAGGCAGCGCATTCAGATCCTAACAACTCGCTGTGTAAACAAAATTCTCCTCATCTCACCGAAAGGTCCCCTTTTCAGCAGCTAATTGTTTCTGTGAGGAGAGACTGGATCAACTGGGCTTGTATCCACTGGAGTTTAGAAGAATGAGAGGAGATCTCATAGAAACATATAAAATTCTGAAGGGATTCAACAGGTTAGAGGCAGGAAGAATGTTCCCGTTGCTGGGGAGTTCCAGAACCAGGGGGTCACAATCTAAGAATAAGGGGTAAGCCATTTAGAACAGAGATGAGGAGAAACTTCTTCACTCAGAGTGGTTAACCTGTGGAATTCTCTACCGCAGAGAGTTGTTGAGGCCAGTTCATTAGATATATTCAAAAGGGAGTTAGATATGGCCCTTACAGCTAAAGGGGTCAAGGGGTATGGAGAGAAAGCAGAAAAGAGGTACTGGGGTTGAACGATCAGCCATGATCTTATTGAATGGTGGTGCAGGCTCGAAGGGTCAAATGGCCTGCTCCTGCACCTAATTTCTATGTTTTTATGTTTCTTCAAAGATTCTGGCGCAGCCTCCAACCTCAAAAATTTCTACGAACTTATCTTGAGTGCTTCGCACACGTCCCTGTGATCACGTGGGCCGGCCCAACCAATCAAAGTGGGGGTATTCCTCACTGTCAACCGTGAGGGATTATGGAGCGTTCTCCTCAAATTCGGCTGCCCCCAAAAGTTTGTCACCATGCTTCACCTGCTTCATGACGATACAAGCCATGATCCTGACCAACGGATCCACCATAACCCAATTCACGTTCGGACTGGGGTCAAGAATGGCAACAAGTCCAATGGCGGTAACTACAGAGGAATTTCTCTGCTGTCTGCCACAGGGAAAGTCATCGCAAGAATCCTCCTCAATCGCCTTCGCCCTGTGGCTGAAGAACTCCTCCCAAGTCGCAATGCAGATTCTGCCACTAAGGGGCACAATGGACATGATCTTCACCGTGCGGCAAATCCAAGAGAAATACAAGGAACAGCACCAACCCTTGTACATGGCCTGCTTTGACCTCACAAAGGCCTTCGACACTGTCAACCGTGAGGGATTATGGAGCGTCCTCCTCAAATTCGGATGCCCCTAAAAATTTGTCACCATCCTTCGCCTGTTTCATTACGACATGCAAGCCGTGATCTTGACCAATGGATCCATCACAGACCTAATTCACGTTCGGACCGGGATCAAGCAAGGCTATGTCATTGCACCAACGCTCTTCTGAATCTTCCTTGCTGCAATGCTCCATCTCACCCTCAGTAAGCTCCCCGCTGAAGTGGAGCTAATCTACAGAACAAACGGGAAACTGTTCAACTTCCGCCACCTCCAGGCCAGATCCAAGGTCATCCCATCCTCTGTCATTGAATTACAGTACGCATACGACGCTTGTGTCTGCGCACACTCGGAGGCCAAACTCCAAGCCATCGTCAACATCTTCACCAAAGCAAACGAAAGCATGGGTCTTACACTAAACACCTGTAAGACAAAGGTCCTCTACCAATCTGGCCCCGCCACACACTGCCACATGATTATCAAAATCCAAGACAAGGCCTTGGACAACGTGGACCACTTTCCATACCCCGGGAACCTACTGTCAACAAGGGCAGACATCGACGACAAGGTCCAACACCGCCTTGAGTGTGCCAGTGCAGCCTTCGGTCGCCTGAGGAAGAGAGTGTTTGAAGACCAGGACCTCAAACCCAGCACCAATCGCATGGTCTACAGAGAGTAGTGATGCCCGCGCTCCAATATGCCTCAGAGACATGGACTATGTACAGCAGGCACCTCAAAGCACTGGAGAAGTACCACCAATGCTGCCTCTGCAAGATCCTGCAAATCCATTGGCAGGAAAGGCGCACTAACGTCAGTCAGTGTTCTCGCTCAGGCAAATATGCCCAGCATTGAAGCACTGACCACTCTTGATCAACTCCGCTGGGCGGGCCACGTCGTCCGCATGCCCGATACGAGATTCCCAAAACAAGCACTCTACTCGGAGCTCCGACACAGCACACGAGCCCCAGGTGGGCAGAGGAAGTGCTTCAAGGTCACCCTCAAAGCCTCCTTGAAAAAGTGCAACAGCCTCACCAACACCTGGGAATCCCTGGCCCAAGACCGCACAAAGTGGAGGAAAAGCATCCGGGAAGGCGCCGAACACCTCGAGTCTCTACGCTGAGAGCAAGCTGAAGCCAAGCTTAAACAGCGGAAGTAGCACATGGCAACCCAGGCCCCTCAACCACCGTCTTCCACACTTGTGACAGAGACTTTAGGTCCCGCATAGGACTCGCCACATGAGAACTCATTTTTAGTGTGGGAGTAAGTCATCCTTGACTCTGAGGGACTGCCTAAGAGAAGGTTCCCATTCATGCTTGTGATCAGTTCCGTATATACAGAATCACAATAAGTGTGAATGGGAATATACCCAAAAACACTTAAAATAATTTTTGAAAAAACATCACGTTTAAAATTAATCAAAATGGAATTTAATTAATTATTTAAAACAAAAAAAAATGTTGATAAATAAATTTACATATTTTAAAGGGTCTAAAATAAACAACTTCTTTAACAGGATTTTAAATGTTTAAATTGTGGAAACAAATTATTTCTATGTAAAAGCAGGCCTTACACTTTTATCAGTCGGAAGAATTTCACAGGCATGCGCTGGACAGAAGTTGGGCAAACAGCCCAATTCTCCGCCCACGGAGGCCCTTTACCTCCGGATGCGTTGGCTCTGTCAAGAGGATTCTTGACAGATCGTCAGTTCCGGTTTCGGCGTATGTGCAGCGCATGCCTAAACCCGGAACTTGCGGGGCCCTACAGGCATGTGTGCACCTCGTACACACCCGTAGAGGCCACAAATTCAGGGCCTCTATGTTTTTTTTGCCTGCACAGATCTATCCAGGAATTCATCACATACATTAATCGCTCTTTGAAGCAAAGCTTCCAGATGCCAGCCCTAAATGTGCCATTTAGTAGTTTGAGCCAGAGTCCACCTTGTCCGACTCTCACAATTTAGTATAGGGTAGTTTTCGGATTTACCTGTTGCAGACCATTAACTCTCTTGTCTACCTCTACAAGATCATTTATCAGACACCTCCTCTGAAGGCTGAAAATCCAGTTTTGCTCATAAATTAGTCCTTTGGCATTTGCGCTCAACTTTGTGGCTCTCAACCAACACCACTAAAACAGGTCATTATCACATACATTGCTGATTGTGGGGGGCTTTTTGTGTGCAAATTGGCTGCTGTGTTTCCAACATACAACAGTGACTACACATCAAAAAGTACTTAACTGCCTGTCAAGCACTTTGGGATGTCCTGAGGTTGTGAAAAGTACTATATAAATTTAAGTCTTTTCTTTAACTCATTTGTCAGCTGATAGCAGCCTCGCCTCTGAGTCAGAAGGTTGTGGGTTCAAGCCGCACTCCAGGGACTTGAGCACATAAATCTAGGCTGACACTCCAGTGCCGTCTTTTGGATGGATGTAAAAGATCTCATGGCACTATTTCGAAGAGGAGTTATTCCCGGTGTCTTGGCCAATATTTATCGCTCTATCAACATAATAAAAACAGATTATCTGGGCATTATCACATTTCTGTTTGTGGGAGCTTGCTGTGCACAATATTGCTGCCACATTTTCCACATTACACTGCAAAAGTGCTTCATTGGCTGTAAAGCTCTTTGAGACATCTGTGGTCATGAAAGGTGCTGTAAAAATGCAAATTCTTTCTTTAAACGTGACTTTAAATGGTTTAATATACACATTCCTTCCACAGTTAACCATACTGTGGGCAGGTGCTCAGCACTTCAAGCAGTTCGATTTTGCAAACACCCACAGAGGAAATTAAGTGACTATAAGCAGAGCTTCCACCCTACATGAAAATTTATTCTTTAAATAGCTTAGCTAAATGCCAGACAAGTTATTGAAACATAGGTATCAGATTTTCAGTTGTATCTTGTCCATCAATATACACACACATATAAATAGATATATATAATGCATTGCAGAATCATAGAATGGTTTCAGCACAGAAAGAGGCCATTCAGCCCGTCGAGCCCCTGCCAGTTTGAAGAATACAAGAAAAACTTGCATTTCTACAGCCTTTCACGACCTTGAGACATCCCAAAGTTCTTTACAGCCAATGAAATACTTTTGGATTGTAATCTCTGTTGTCATGTAGGAAACGTTGCAGCCACATTGCACGAGGGCAAGACTCAGAGAGAGGGCGAGACAGAGCGAGCGCGGGAGCAAGAGACAGAGCAAGAGTGAGAGAGAGAGAGACAGACAGACAGAGACAGAGAGCGAGAGCGAGCGACAGAGCGAGAGAGCGAGCGACAGAGCGAGAGAGCGAGCGACAGAGAGAGAGAGCGAGAGCGAGACAGAGAGACAGAGAGAGACAGAGAGAGACAGAGAGAGACAGAGAGAGACAGAGAGAGACAGAGAGAGACAGAGAGAGACAGAGAGAGAGAGAGACAGAGAGAGACAGAGAGAGACAGAGAGAGACAGAGAGAGACAGAGAGAGAGCGAGAGAGAGCGAGAGAGAGCGAGAGAGAGCGAGAGAGCGAGAGAGAGCGAGAGAGAGCGAGAGAGAGCGAGAGAGAGCGAGAGAGAGCGAGAGAGAGCGAGAGAGACAGAGTGACAGAGTGACAGAGTGACAGAGAGTGAGAGAGAGTGAGAGAGAGTGAGAGAGAGTGAGAGAGAGTGAGAGAGAGTGAGAGAGAGTGAGAGAGAGTGAGAGAGAGTGAGAGAGAGTGAGAGAGAGTGAGAGAGAGTGAGAGAGAGTGAGAGAGAGTGAGAGAGAGTGAGAGAGAGTGAGAGAGAGCGAGAGAGAGCGAGAGAGCGAGAGAGAGAGAGCGAGCGAGCGAGCGAGAGAGCGCGCGAGAGAGAGCGCGAGAGAGAGCGCGAGAGAGAGCGCGAGAGAGAGCGCGAGAGAGAGCGCGAGAGAGAGCGCGAGAGAGAGCGCGAGAGAGAGCGCGAGAGAGAGCGCGAGAGAGAGCGCGAGAGAGAGCGCGAGAGAGAGCGCGAGAGAGAGCGCGAGAGAGAGCGCGAGAGAGAGCGCGAGAGAGAGCGCGAGAGAGAGCGCGAGAGAGAGCGCGAGAGAGAGCGCGAGAGAGAGCGCGAGAGAGAGCGCGAGAGAGAGCGCGAGAGAGAGCGCGAGAGAGCGCGCGAGAGAGCGCGAGAGAGAGCGCGAGAGAGAGCGCGAGAGAGAGCGCGAGAGAGAGCGCGAGAGAGAGCGCGAGAGAGAGCGCGAGAGAGAGCGCGAGAGAGAGCGCGAGAGAGAGCGCGAGAGAGAGCGCGAGAGAGAGCGCGAGAGAGAGCGCGAGAGAGAGCGCGAGAGAGAGCGCGAGAGAGAGCGCGAGAGAGAGCGCGAGAGAGAGCGCGAGAGAGAGCGCGAGAGAGAGCGCGAGAGAGAGCGCGAGAGAGAGCGCGAGAGAGAGCGCGAGAGAGAGCGCGAGAGAGAGCGCGAGAGAGAGCGCGAGAGAGAGCGCGAGAGAGAGCGCGAGAGAGAGCGCGAGAGAGAGCGCGAGAGAGAGCGCGAGAGAG